>NW_015626390.1:1934336-1935621 GCF_001515625.1 Sinocyclocheilus rhinocerous
GTACTACCACGATCAACGTCCAGAAACGTAGCAAGGAGATCAGTAAAATAATCTGTGACATCAGGGGTTCAACCGTAATTTTACAAAGCTACGCAAATACTTTTTGTATGCAAAGAAAATAAAAATAACGACTTTATTCAACAATTCGTCTCCTCTGCGTCTCTTTCTATTTTGAATAAACACTGTTCCTTGTTTTATTTATCAAAGAATTCTGAAAAAATTATCACACAGGTCCCAAAAAAAATTAAAGGGATAGTTCACCCAAAAATGAAAATTCTGTCATCAAAGTGTAAACAACGTAGAAAACATATCAGCATGGCGCAGCAGATGACATAGAACAGCATACGTTGTTTACGTATGTGATACTCTCCAAAATGGCACCAGGGTGACGCGGAGGAGACGAATTGAATAAAGTCGTTATTTTTGTTTTCTTTGCGTACAAAAAGTAATCTCGTAGCTTCGTAAAATTACGGTTGAACCACTGATGTCACATGGATTATTTTACCGATCTCCTTGCTACGTTTCTGGACGTTGATCGTGTTAATTACTAGTGCTGTGTTCGATACGACGATGTATCGTCACAGAGATCTGACAATACAAGTATCGATACAGCTGTCCCTGTATCTATATTGCGGCATGTGTGCATCAGTGGACCGCACTTAATTTGAATACAAGAACGGAGTAGAAAAGTGCAACGTTTCTAAAAAAAATAATGAATAGAGCATAAAATATAGGCTACAACGAGGTTTAATCTGGCCGCAGAGGAACCGGGGTTGCCTGATATAAAGAGACGTAATCCCCAAAACAGAGCTTTAAGTAAAGTGTGTTACTTATCTTTGTCAACCTGGCAACCATGTGTTAGGGTTAGGGTTAGCGAAACGATGATGTTACCAGCTCCTTGTTGGGAAACATAATATAGCTTTTCAGCGATTAAGCTATTTTATTGATAAAATTGCGATGCAGCGCTAAAAAGTTTGTCTTAACGTGATAAAGAATGTCTGTGTGCGCGCGCGCAGCGTGATCTGTGTGTGTGACTAAACGTGTGTGCGTGAGGTACAGTGAAGACAGCGCATTAGTTTAGAACTCCTCTAATTTTTATTTGTATTCTTTAAACGTAGAGAGTGTGTTGATCTGTGCAATGATAACCTACCAGCAATGTTAAGATGATTTTAATATATTAGAATGAGTACATTACAATATAAATTTATTAGAACGAGTACATTATTATTTATGGGCTTAAAAACAAGATGCAAACAATCAGAATATTGTACCTGGTGGGGAGTGC
>NW_015626390.1:1935940-1943447 GCF_001515625.1 Sinocyclocheilus rhinocerous
AACAAAGAAAGCACTAGTTTATCAGTGAATTATTAAAATGTTAATGCAGCCTACTTACTGTTTTTCCCTGACACATTCATAATCATAGCTTCTGCGGTGCGCTGTGGCAAGCTTTATGAGTGCGCTTGAGCGCTTATTAGGCTTTGTAGGCAATTAAAGGCTCTTTATAATGATTTAAATGTTTTATTAATAAACGTGCGATTAGTCGACTAATGCTTAAAATGGACGACTACTACTCAACCAGAAAAATCCTTAGTCGAGGGCAGCCCTACATATTAAAATAGAAAACAGTTATTGTAAATTGTTATTATGGTTCAGATTACTACTGTTTGACCTGTATTTTTAATCAAATAAATGCACCCTTGGTGAACTTCTTTTAAAAAAACATATTAAAGACCCTAAACTTTTAATAACTTTAAAAAATTTCTAACCTATTAAACTTTTAACATACATCCATATCAGTGGCAGTTTGCCAGGAAAGGTTGTTACAGTGATAATACCAAAGATCCCTTCTGTAATGCACATTTTATGTTATATAAGATATTTCAGTGACTTTTAAATAAATATTGTGCACTTTTGTGAATGTGTCATTTACTGCCATTAAATTATATAGTAATACATATCTACTCTATGCATCGACACCATAACAGCCATTGGTCACCTTGCTCTCTTAGCTCAGCTTCTTTCCTTTTCCAGAGATGATCCATATATTTACATGCAAAGTTTTTACGATTTACAAACTATTTTGTCATTCATTTGTTTTTCAGTCATAAATTTGTCAGCTTTTATATATTTTAATGGTGTTTGAATGCTGTTCTTGTTTTATTGCTCATTATTGTTTGTTAGGGTGTTTTAATTTAATCGTTCTCATTTCAGAAGTATTGACTACGCTCTCCTTTCGTAGACCTTGATCTTGTTTGGGAGACTGTATGACTGAATGCAGTGTGTTCTGTTCATACAATCCAGCAGTGTAACCACATGACGTGTGTCATAAGTGTAAAGGTGTTACAGTCATGTATGGTTTGAGTATTGATTCCCCATGCTTCTGCGCTGCTTACTGTCGCTCTGTAGTTAGATCTGTGTGTGTGTGTGTGTGTGTGTGAACCTCTGACCCAATGCTCACTCTCCTGTCTGCTCCTCAGATTGTGTCCAGTTTCAAAGCCACCACGTCTCGTGCAGTGTGTCAGCTGGTCAAGGAGTACGTGGGACACCGGGATGGGATATGGGACCTGGCTGTGACTCGGGTTCAGCCGCTGGTTTTAGGCACAGCTTCAGCCGGTAAATCTGCCACAACCACACTCACCTTACCCATTATTTTTTAATTCAGTTGAGTTTTTTTTTTTTTTTTCCTTCCAGAGATTAACCCTTGTATGTTTTATTGGCATTTTTGTCTTTCGTTTTTGTTTCTTTTTTCTTTAAGCAAAAAAAAAAAAAAAAACTTTGTTAATATGCTTTCAGTCTTTTGGCAAGGCTTCAGAATTTTTGCTATTTTTTACAAGTTACAATTTTTACTGTTTTCCATCTGATAACACCATTTTCTCAGGTTTGGAATTTGGAGCAAATGCTTGCTGTTTTTTTTTGTTTCTGATAAAAAAAAAAAGGCCAATTAAATTTGATTATTTTAATTGTGTGGGTGTATTGATATCAATATCAGAGTGTGTATTGAGATATTTGTGTGTGTGTGTGGTATTTTTCCTGACACTGTGCACTGCACAAAAATATGTTGCTAATCATTGATATATCCAAGATACACTACCAGCCAAAAGTTTTTGAACAGTAAGATTTTTTAAGTCTCTTATGTTCACCAAGCCTGCATTTATTTGATCCAAAATACAGCAAAAGCAGTAATATTGTGAAATATTTTTACCATTTAAAATAACTGCTTTTAAAGAAATTATAGAAAGTAATACTTTTATTTAGCAAGAATGCTTTAAATTGATCAAAAGTGAAATTTGTACTTTTTTTTGCTGTACTTTGGATCAAATAAATGCAGGCTTGGTGAGCAGAAGAGACTTCTTTTAAAAACATTAACAATCTTACTGTTCAAAAACTATATATATATTTTTTACTTTTATTGGTACTTTAATTAATAAAAACATATTTTTTTTTTGTAGCTGTCCCCACCTTTTTCTTTTTATTTCTTTACATTTTAAAAATTGCTGTGCTGATTGTCCTAAATAGCAAACTAACACTTCGATTCAAACTAGCTGGATTAATTTAGACAAATGCTTATTTAATTGTTATTGCTGATAAAAATCACACATTTTAAATTGTATTTAGATATGACTTAAATTTGAACAGTGCTGCTCATGTTGCAAAATGACACACTAATATATTGCTGTATACACTGCTGTTCAAAAGTCTGTCTTTATTTTCACTTTTTATGATCTGTTATGTTCATTCTGCTCTCCAAGGCTGAATTTATTTGTAAAAACAGTAATATTGTGAAATAATATTGTTTTCTATTTGAATAATTTAAAAATGTCATTTATTCCTGTGATGGTAAAGCTGACTTTTCAGAAGTCATTCTGTCATTCTTATTCTTTAGATCACTGTTGCATGCTGTGGAGTATTGAGACTGGGAAGTGCCTGCTAAAATATGCCGGCCACGCTGGATCAGGTACCAAGCTCTTTTCACATTATGTGTGTGTGTGAATATTTGTGAACTTTCATTTGGAGTTTGGTTTCTTCAGATTTGACATGCTCTGGGTTTGGTTAGTGTTAAGCATGTTGCATTGTTTTTAATGCACATTTGTTATTTTGTATTCTTGCAGTCAACTCCATTAAGTTCCACCCCACAGAGCAGATGGCACTTACAGGTAAACAACAGCGCATTCAATGGGTTTGACATATTTCCATGTGAAACATAACAATATATGTTCAATATAAATAAACAGAAAAAAAAAAGTATTACAGCCACCGTGGGAATGTTTTTTCAACCTCTAATTCGAGTAGAAACAATTAAATAATTTAAAATATTGCAAAAAAGTGAAAAAAATTGTCATATGTACAATTTAAATGTTTTTATGCAACTCAGTTTTTATTTGTGTTGATTATTAAATAAATTTGATTAATTGATTATTGAACACAATTAATTTTTAATTCTGGGTGCATCACTAATTTTGAGAATATTATGCATCAATTAATCATACACCTCAGGGACATTTATTATGAAAGCAAATAGAGTAATTTTCATTAAATAACAAATAATAACTAAGCATTATGGCGCCGTCCAGTGGTTATAACCTTCTATTACACATTAAAGACTGCATGTATGTGAGCGTCTGCTAATGCAGCAGTCACATCTCTTTACTATGAAGCTGTTAATGATGATTTATTTATCCCGTGACTGAAGGCTATGTTGCCTTTTAATATTTATTTTTCCATAAGACTGAAAAATAGATCTTTTTTTCATATCTCTATTTGTATCTCTCCCCCCCTCCTGTCAGAGGCTTTTAAATGTGATTTGATAGATGACTGTCCTTTTTTATATAATGCTCCATCTGTGTTTGTTTTGTCTGTTTCCTGACAGCGTCCGGGGACCAGACGGCACACATCTGGCGTTACATGGTACAGCTGCCGCTTCCCCAGCCCCCAGCAGACATCAGTGTAAGTGTTAAAACACACACACACAGATTAATCTTTTATTTGGATCCACAAGACAAGCAACAAAAACGGAATCCAAATACCTTGGGAAGTCAGTTTGCAAGATGACAGGTACACATGGCTAACATACATTCACAAGTCCTTATATTTATAACATTCAACACTCAAGGATAGACAAAACATCTTCGTTTCCATATCTGCATACTCCATATAGTGGCTGAAACTGAACAAAATTTTGCGAGTTTTTTTTTTGCTTTCTTTTTTTGCAATCCACTCAACTGCAGACCTTTAATCACATTCTTGTACACACACACACACACACACACACACAGACACAGACACACACCTTCACACACCCTTTTTTGTAATGATGCTCCTCCGAATCGTTGTCTCTCATCCAGGTGACTTGCTAATGCAAAAAGTCAACATGAATATTGAAATCAATATAATGTATTTGCAATTTTTGTGCTAAATTTAAAAGTGTATGTTAAGAAAAAAAGTTTGTTTTAATATTGAAAACATAATAACTTGCTCTACTTCTGAAAATATCTATAACTATCCTACATTTTTTTTCCCCTACGCTGAATATTCTGCTTTACTGAGAAGTGTGCCACATTAAAGCTGCACTTTTTATTGTGTTCAAAGTTTACAAAATTAATATAATAAGCGAGTACATCATAAATCCATTTTCCAAACCGTGCTTTTGGCTTATCCTGAATCACTATGGTACGGTACGGTATAAGTGTTTATATTCTGACTATTTCAGACTGGTTGGGGTAGGTACCGCTGGGGAGAAACCCCAGTACCTGCGTGATTCGTCATAGACATAAACAGAGAATTAGCTCCGGCTACAATGTTCTCAGAAGACACACGCAGTTCTGTTTATTAACCACTAGAGCGCCAAAAGTTACGGACTGCAGCTTAAATTAATTTATTCAAGAATTGCCGTAATTATCGTCTTTTTTCCCCATTGCGTTCCCATTTTTGTGTACTTAAAGCTACAAGATGTAACTCTTTTTGAGAAAAAATAAAAATAAAAATAATGAGTGCAAAACATACTTAATACTTTAACCAAATATATTCTGTTACATCTTTAATCTGTTTGGATTTTTAAGTTCAAGTTTTAGGATATTTTTGCCTTTTGCATTTTCCTTTTAATTTTAGGTTTTAGTAATTTTGTTTAGCATTTATTTTAGTAGTTATTGTTTTTTTTCTTGTTAATTATGCTAGCAACATGCTAGTCACTTGGTAGTCATGCTCGCAACATGCTAGTCACTTGCTAATCATGCTAGCAACAGGCTAGTTACTTGCTAATCATGCTAGCAACATGCTAGTCACTTGCTAATCATGCTAGAAACATGCTAGTTACTTGGTAATCATGTTAGCAACATGCTAGTAAAGTGTTAATCATGCTAGAAACATGCTAGTGACATGCTAATAACTTAATAATCATGTTAGCAACATGCTAGTCACTTGCTAATCATGCTAGTGACATGCTAATAACTGGCTAATCATGCTAACGACATGCTAGTCACTTGCTAATCATGCTAGCGACATGCTAGTCACTTGCTAGTCATGCTAGCAACATGTTAGTCACTTGCTAATCGTGCTAGCAACATGCTAGTTACTTACTAATCATGCAAGCAACATGCTAGTAACATAGTAACATGCTAATCATGCTAGAAACAGGCTAGTCACTTGCTAATCATTCTAGCAACATGCTAGTCACTTGTTAATAATGCTAGCAACATGCCAGTAACATGCTAATCATGCTAGAAACATGCTAGTGACATGCTAGTAACTTGCTAATCATGTTGTTTATATTGTAGTATAGTTTTATAGTAGTAAAATTCTTTCTTCAGTTTTAGTTATTTTAGTACAAGTTAAACTACATTCGAATGAGAAACGTTGCTTTGGCAGCTAGCTGAAATGAAATATTTTATATATTTTATTTTATTTCAATTAATGTTCGTTTTAGTAACAAACATGTTTTATAAGTAGCGCAAAGCTGAACAATTAATTTTGCAACAAATTAACAAAAAAAAAAAGACCATGGATCGTACAAAATGGCAAACCTCCTGGGGCAATCACTGGTTGTAAAACAAAAGAAATATTATTTATTGGCGCTAGGGATGTAAATTTTCGATAATTTCCATGATCGATTGTCGTTTAAATTAACGATCAATTAATCGATGCGCCGATAACCTCGTGGGCTGCGCATCTACATATAGCGCAGTTACACTTCGGGCGTCCCGTGTTCGAGTCCCGGCTCTCGGACCTTTCCCGATCCATCCCCTCTCTCTCCAACTTCGCTTACTGTCTAACTACTGTCCTATCAAATAAAGGCAAAACGCCAAAAATAAATCTAAAAATTAAAATGTCCTGTATCCATGTGTATTCATTTGCACAGTGGAGCAGAGATGAAACAACCAAAATTACGGCCTTTTACAAGACGTATACAGTTTTATTTTTTAACTGCTATAGGCCAAAAGGCTCCGGTTTCCTCCCGCAGCCCAAAGACATGCAGGTTAGGTGAATTGAACCTTCTAAATTGTCCCCGGACGTGTCTGGTGGGAGGAAAGCAGGTGGTCACTGCTTCCTGGGATAGAGCCGCCAACCTCTATGATGTAGAAACCTCTGAGCTGGTGCACACCCTCACAGGTAAACCAGCCACCGCTCTTCTCTACTGCTAAACGGGTTGCTTTTGTTGGGTTCCTTTGCCAGGGTTTCAGGGTCAAATAGCTCTGTTTTACACGTGTGTGTGTGTGTGTGTGTGTGTTTGCAGGTCACGATCAAGAGCTGACCCACTGCTGTACTCATCCCACCCAGCGTCTGGTGGTCACCTCATCCAGGGACACCACCTTCCGCCTGTGGGACTTCAGAGATCCCTCCATCCACTCAGTGAACGTCTTCCAGGGCCACACTGAGTAAGTCACATGATCTCTAGTCTCACATGCCAGACATTTCACTGTCTACATAAAATATGTTGAAACAAAAATGTAACAAATGAAACAAAAACTAGTGCTGTCAAACGATTAATCGCGATAAATCGCATCCAAAATAATATAATAACATAATAACATAATATGACACTTGCCAAGTGCCAAATGGAAGTAAAATTGGTGCCAAATAAGAGTAAAAATGAAATCTAAGTAATGCAAAAGCTCTTCTAAAGTCAAGATCAGTGACTGTCGGCCATCTGCTCACAATCTGACATTTTGCTAGCAAGCCAAAAGACTTTATTGTCATAACTCCAGAACTCGGTGTGGCAAGACATTTTTGACGAGAATATATGGGACAAAGTCTGTAAGGATCTCAACAGTTTTGTGCCTGGCTGTAGCCTCTCACTTTAACAAATCTATATTAAATATGAATTATCTAGCCAATAGATAATAAAATAGAGAGCCAATAGAGACAATAAAATGTATTCTTAATCAAAAAGTGCAAAATATGAAAATACTTTTTCATGACTGGGAAGAAGTAATTATAGCTGATAAATATCAGTGGTATTGTTACCTAAAACTAATAAAAAATAAAGCAGAAATGAGGTTAAATATTAGATGAAAAACTAATAATAATAATAATAATAAGTATGGAAATGATTAAAACCATTAAAAAAATGCTACTTAAAACAAAAACAAAAACAAAACAAACTAAATGAATAAATAAATAAATAAATGTAAAAAAAAACTACTAAAAATGACACATTACAGAATTACTAAAACCTAAACCTATTAACTTAAAATGAAAACAAAAAAATATTTAAATGAAAACTATATATATATATATATATACAGTGGGTACGGAAAGTATTCAGACCCCCTTAAATTTTTCACTCTTTGTTATATTGCAGCCATTTGCTAAAATCATTTAAGTTAATTTTTTTTCCTCATTAATGTAC
>NW_015626390.1:1943472-1950402 GCF_001515625.1 Sinocyclocheilus rhinocerous
GTATATATATATATATATATATATATATATATAATTTATTTTATTATTATTTTTACTGTTTTGGACTTGAAATTTGTGTTACCTGACAATTAAACCAAAAATCATAAAGCAAACCCACTTCTCTGTAGACTTGTATATGCGAAGAGCTTGTATATGTGAGTGGAGTATCATATTGATTTCAGTGCTGTCAGGTTATGAGTTGGTGAGACGCAGCTAATTGTGTTGAGCCGCTGAATTCACTCGTCACTGAGCCCTGAGCAACACTCAACACAGACACCTGTGTAGCAGATTTTCTCAAGTTTTTTTTTTTTCTTTCTCTTTGGAGTGGCAAAGACATGTCTGAAAAAGTAAATTGAGCTTTAGGAGCATCTTTATTATTCCAGCATTTAGTACTTCATGCATGAAATATACTGTACCTCAAATCTTCGTGTGCAGCTACTTTTCATAGTGATCAACTTTTGCTTGGTGGATGATAAAGCGCAAACATCTAGGGCCTTGTGATTTACACAAAGCTGAAAATGCAGATGGAATTGCGGAAAATAAAAATGATAAAAAAGGAATTTACTGTATAATGCGAAATGTCACGGAATTTGGCTAAATTTGGGTGCTATTTAGACTGCTATTTAAATACAAAGTCTGCATGTTCTGCGTGTTTCTGTATAAATGAGCAAAGCAGTTTTGTATTCGTTTAGTTTAATTTAGAGAAATGATTACCGAAATATATTAAATTGTAATGTAGTTCTCAAAGTAATAATAATTAAATTCCAGTTTATTAAAAAAAGCATGTAAGGATATATTTTTATTTAAACAGTAAACCTCTGTTGTGCAGCACTTTGTCAGCAAATTGGCAGAAATGGCTTGATTTTCTTTTGATTTGCATTTTAAAAGACCAATGTTTTTGATAATAAAACTATAAATTAATACACAAAATCCAGGCAAAACTAAATTTGTGAAAAAATAAAACCCATCGTAGGGCCCTGTTAATCTTAAAAAATGAATAAATTGGTGTAGGATTTACTTTGAAACTTTACTTTTTTTCCCCCTTGCATTTCTATTTTTTCATGTTTAAACTCCAAATGCAGTTGTAATAAAGCATGGCACATTTTCATCAGTGTCAGACACCGAGTTCCAACAATTATTTACTAAATTATTTTGTGTAGTTATACAGAATGTAGTTAATAACAGTGTAGTTCACTTAAAATTAAAATTGTCATCACTCACCCTCATGTCATTCCAAACCCACGATGCATTCAATAATATAAATTAGTAAATTGTTAATTGTTAATGTTTATGAATTCAATTGATTAGACATCCATCTCGAGTATTAAAATTAACCATTAAACCATTAAAATGGAATCCAGAAAAAAAAATGAAATGAAATTCGGGAAAAATAAAATTGTATCTGGCAAAAAAATAAAACAGATTTCATAGGGCCCTAAATATCCCACTGTAATACCAGAATATCATACTTCAGAAAGCATTCTTTTGACTTTTGCCCAAAATCCCATTCTAACAACTGTATAGCAACATGATAGAAAACACTCTGAACACCTCTTCAGACGCCTGGCACAGAAAGTTTGACTTCGAAATGCACCGAAAGACTTAATGAATGAGAAGTTAGACTGGAAATAGCAGCGTGTATAAGCATTTCTGCATGCAGATGTGTGTGTGTGTGTGTGGGCTGTAGAGACAGCTGTTGGTTGTAATGAGTGGCGTACAGTGCGGTGTGTGTGTGGGGGTTGATTGAGTCACGCATGAGAGACAGAGAGAGGGTGTTGTGCTGTCAGTGGGAGTGAATGCTCTGCTGCACTGGGACTGTAAGATGAATGAGCTCTGCAGCGCTCCTGGCAGGAGCTGAGGACCTCCTAAAGACCAGACACACACACTTACACACCTTCACACAGGCTGGGTTTTTTTATTCATTCATGCTGAGCGTTTCTATGGGTCCAGCATACAGGTGTCATGCTAGACTACCTCTCTCTCTCTCACACACAGACACACAAACACACAACCCGGACTTCCTGTCATTCAGACTTCCTATCGCTCTGATTTCCTGTTTGCCTCACTTTCCTTAACTTCCTCCACTGGTGTTGACTCCACAGGACACCATGCACATATATGCACATATACACACTTAAGTCGCTTGGTTTCTTCTTATTTATATCAAATAGAGCAGCTCCGCCCACAGTGGAATCTCATTGGTCCAAAAAATCTGGCTCTACACAGCTGTATTGTAAGCAATGAATATGTTCATATTGGCTGTGATTGTATTGTGCCATCCCCTCGATACTAAACTTAGGAAACGGTTCAACTTTAAAATACTACTTTTTGTGTTTTTGGTTGTGAGTAAAAATTTAATAATTAGCTGTTTTTCAAAAATGTGTTGATGAATCATATTTTCTTTGGAGGACACACAAATATTTGGTCCTTTTTCAACATATGTAGGCATTTTGATTAAACGGGAACCTTATTGCGGTAGTATTAATGGGTCAATGTGATAAAATGTAACAAATAACAATGTAAATTTGATGGAATGATAAATGCAGAACATTTTTTGGTTTACTAACATTTTCCAGATAATAAATTGGCATTTCTGTTTAAGCTTTACACATCACTAACAATGTAATTTGTTAAATGCTGTCTTTTGACTATTCTTCGACAAAAGGGATACACTGGGGAAAAAAATGGTGTAAGAGTTACATGAAACAATTTTCACTCAGAAATTTCACAAATAATCACAAAGATCATGAAAAGATGAGTAATATTAATTAACTACATGCACTTACTATATGGTTAGGGTTAGGATTAGGGTTTGGCTTAGGGTTACTTGCATGTAATTATGCATAATTAATTGTTATTATAATAGTAAGTACATGTAACATGTGTAACAAAGACACCTTAAAATAAAGTGTTACCCATAGTGTTGCTTTTTTACATTGTTTCTCACCAAACATAGAAATCCTGTCATTGTTTACTCATCCTCATGTCATTCCAAACCCATAAGACTTTCATTCTTTTTATAAACACATATGAAGATATTTTAATGAAACCTGATACCGATACCGATATTAGGGACTAAAAAAGTCAGATATCGCTATACCGGCCGATATTCTTTGTGTATATTATAGTACAGTACCACTTCCCATTAGTGTGTCCAAACTTTTGACTGGTACTGTATATAGAATACAGTATATACATAAACAGATTATATATACATAAACACATTTTTAGCAATGATAACTCAAATGTGGTGATCAAGCACTTGTAATGATGTGACAAAAAATATGTAATGGAGGCAGTGTATTTAGCAATTTAACAATAAACTTTGTCTAAAATGAGCCTGACATCAGTGCACTTAACGGTAAACTTCACATCACTTTTTATAAATAACTTGAATTAAGAAAATAAACAAGGTAACTGGCAATCAAATGAAAACGCAGAACATGAGGATTTGTATTTAATATTATTTTCGCTCTGATTTCCTGTTTGCCTCACTTTCCTTAACTTCCTCCACTGGTGTTGACTCCACAGGACACCATGCACATATATGCACATATACACACTTAAGTCGCTTGGTTTCTTCTTATTTATATCAAATAGAGCAGCTCCGCCCACAGTGGAATCTCATTGGTCCAAAAAATCTGGCTCTACACAGCTGTATTGTAAGCAATGAATATGTTCATATTGGCTGTGATTGTATTGTGCCATCCCCTCGATACTAAACTTAGGAAACGGTTCAACTTTAAAATACTACTTTTTGTGTTTTTGGTTGTGAGTAAAAATTTAATAATTAGCTGTTTTTCAAAAATGTGTTGATGAATCATATTTTCTTTGGAGGACACACAAATATTTGGTCCTTTTTCAACATATGTAGGCATTTTGATTAAACGGGAACCTTATTGCGGTAGTATTAATGGGTCAATGTGATAAAATGTAACAAATAACAATGTAAATTTGATGGAATGATAAATGCAGAACATTTTTTGGTTTACTAACATTTTCCAGATAATAAATTGGCATTTCTGTTTAAGCTTTACACATCACTAACAATGTAATTTGTTAAATGCTGTCTTTTGACTATTCTTCGACAAAAGGGATACACTGGGGAAAAAAATGGTGTAAGAGTTACATGAAACAATTTTCACTCAGAAATTTCACAAATAATCACAAAGATCATGAAAAGATGAGTAATATTAATTAACTACATGCACTTACTATATGGTTAGGGTTAGGATTAGGGTTTGGCTTAGGGTTACTTGCATGTAATTATGCATAATTAATTGTTATTATAATAGTAAGTACATGTAACATGTGTAACAAAGACACCTTAAAATAAAGTGTTACCCATAGTGTTGCTTTTTTACATTGTTTCTCACCAAACATAGAAATCCTGTCATTGTTTACTCATCCTCATGTCATTCCAAACCCATAAGACTTTCATTCTTTTTATAAACACATATGAAGATATTTTAATGAAACCTGATACCGATACCGATATTAGGGACTAAAAAAGTCAGATATCGCTATACCGGCCGATATTCTTTGTGTATATTATAGTACAGTACCACTTCCCATTAGTGTGTCCAAACTTTTGACTGGTACTGTATATAGAATACAGTATATACATAAACAGATTATATATACATAAACACATTTTTAGCAATGATAACTCAAATGTGGTGATCAAACACTTGTAATGATGTGACAAAAAATATGTAATGGAGGCAGTGTATTTAGCAATTTAACAATAAACTTTGTCTAAAATGAGCCTGACATCAGTGCACTTAACGGTAAACTTCACATCACTTTTTATAAATAACTTGAATTAAGAAAATAAACAAGGTAACTGGCAATCAAATGAAAACGCAGAACATGAGGATTTGTATTTAATATTATTTGTATATATTATTATATGATTTGTAATTAATATTCACAGACACTAGTCTATATCGCGATTTGATTTAAGTGTACTGACCTGTTTTTTATTTATTCATCAAAAATATGACAGATTCCATGAAATTCCGCGTTATACAGTAAATTCCGTTTTTATGACTGGATTATGTGTTTCTGTCTGCGTTTTCTGCCTTGCGGAAATCATAGGGCCCTACTCATGTAGCAAATGAGTATGATAAGCTCATTGTGAGAGTAAAAGACGGGGGACATTGTTTATTTATTTTATAGCATTGCGTCTCACCAACTAGGTGACAATGTAGCGTTAAATTACCATTCAACAGACTCAAGCCACCACCGCACTGCCGTCTATTGGATACCAACTTTCTAATCTGCTACTTTATTGACTGTATTGACAAACTATGCTGACTTAGTGATGTGACCAATGTGATACGCATGAGTTCTGGGACGCTGCTGGTATAAACACAAGCATTGACTCATCGCTCATCGTTTACTCAGGAAAAAGGTCTATATGTTCTGTTAAAAAAAAAAGTTAATATCGGCGGCATATCTGCGGCATATTGGCCGATACCGATATATCTGCGACAGGCTCATATCGGCCGATGAAATCGGCAAAATGATATATCGGTTGGGCTGTAGTAATGTCTGAACTTTTTGAAGTGTCAAAGTTTTGGGTGAATGGAACATGTGGAGGGACTAAAATCTGTCAGGTTTCATTTAAAATGAATTAAAATGTGTGTTTTGAAGATGGAAAAAGTCTTATAGGTTTGAAACCACAAGAGGGTGAGTAAACGATGATAGTATAGTATAGTTTTCATGTTTAGGTGAACTAACCCTTCAATGAATTTCAACTCCCAAATCTATGTTTTATTATGATGGATATATACCTATAGTTTTCATGGGGTGTACATATTTTTTCACAGCATTGTAGCTAGATTTGTAACACATCTGAATAGTGTTTCGTGGACACAATCCTAACAGCTGTTTTACTCTTAGAATACGTAACAACAGGATGTATGTCTATTTTATGCAGACTGAGGCTCTTAAACTGCTGTACAGTTTCTAATAGTGAGTGAAGTTTAGCTCAGTTGTGCAGTACAGCTGACATATGCCTGTCTCACATCACTAACCCAGAGCATCAGGACACACCATGAGCACAGCATTACGACATATGGACACTTAGATGAAACATTCAAGCCTTTGCCCACTGTTTTCCTGATTTTAGCAGCGTAAGTGTTGAAAACTTTAAAGAGTGGCACTTTTAGAGCTAACTAGTGAATACTGGTGCTTATAGACAATGGAGTGTGACCAGAGATGTAAACTGGAGTCTGAAGGCTCTAGTGTTGTGCAACTGAATATATCTTGATGTGCACATGAAGTCTATTCCGTCTTGGTTTGAATTTCATGCTGACAATACCCATGACATGCAAATTGTCTGGTGATTAAACTGGATCAACAAAGTCAATGAGAAACTCATAAAGGGTTAGTTAACCCAAAAATGAAAATTAGCTTGTGTTTTACTTACCCTCGAAGCATCCTAGGTGTATATGACTTTCTTCTTTCAGACGAATCCAGTCGGAGTTATATTAAAAATTGTCCTGGCTATTCCAAGCTCTATCATTGCAGTCAGCGGGTGTTGCAGTTGAACAGTCCACAAGTCGTCAAATAAAGCTCGCGCATTCATAATAAAACGTGCCGCAGACGGCTCCCGGGGATGAATAAAGGCCCCCTGTAGCGAATCCATGAGTTTTTGAAAGAAAAATATCCATATTTCAAACGCAATAAACACTTTTCTCTCACTTCCGTTATTCCGTATGACGTATGCGCAGCGCACGCGCCTCTGAGATATGCTAGTCTCGCGAGTTCGTTTAATAGGAGCAAAGGAAGCAAAGTTTCTTTACTTTAGCAAAGGAAAACCAGTCTCCTCTTGTTTTATATCGAAATCCTCCGACATTTTTCTTTGCAAATCTTCGGTTTGTACCTCTAATTCATGACCGGCGTTTTGTTTTGTTGTCTCTC
>NW_015626390.1:1950419-1955062 GCF_001515625.1 Sinocyclocheilus rhinocerous
ATCCGTTCCGGCGGAAGGCGTATGACGTATGTGCAGCGCGCGCGCCTCTGAGATATGCTAGTCTCGCGAGTTTGTTTATAGGAGCAAAGGAAGTAAAGTTTCCTTACTTTAGCAAAGGAAAACCAGTCTCTTCTTGGTTTATATCGAAATCCTCCAACATTTTTCTTTGCAAATCCTCGGTTTGTACTTCTAATTCGTGACCGGCGTTTTGTTTTGTTCTCTCTCCGCATTCGTCACTGATCACGCAAAGCTGCGCGTCTTACGTCATCCGCCGGAACTGCTTCGGTGTATGACAGTCAGCGGAAGTGAGAGAAAAGTGTTTATAACATTTGAAATTTTGATATTTTTCTTACAAAAACTCATTGATTCGCTACAGGGGGCCTTTATTCATCCCCCGGAGCCGTCTGCGGCACGTTTTATTATGAATGCACGAGCTTTATTTGACAACTTGTGGACTGTTCAACTGCAACACCCGCTGACTGCAATGATAGAGCTTGGAATAGCCAGGACAATTTTTAATATAACTCCGACTGGATTCGTCTGAAAGAAGAAAGTCATATACACCTAGGATGCTTTGAGGGTAAGTAAAACACAAGCACAAAAAAAAATTCATTTTTGGGTGAACTAACCCTTTAAGAACTCTCAGATGAATGGGCCAAGGTTGGTATCAAGATTTTCAATCACAATTTCCATCTGGTCCTCATGCAAAGCCATCATATGGCTTCAGAAGACATTGGTACAGTGCAAAAGTAATATAGACAACTTTTATGATACTCATGTCGTGCTTTTGGGTGATTTTTGAAACTTGTACGCTTTCTGTGCATTGTTCAGAATGTATCTTTTTGGGTTCCACGATTTTGCATTTGGGACCAAAAGAGGATTTGAGACTTGACTTAGACTTCATCTTGTGATTTGATACTTGATACTCAACTTGTATTGAAAAGTATGAATTTGTGAATTTGTGAACTTTTGAACCTGTAATCGTTCATGTTGGCACTCAAAAGGGCAGTGGAAGGGCCTGAAATGTCATCTCCTTATCTAATGATAGTGCAAATGCTAATGAGTGGCGCAGTACAAATGAAACATGACAGGAGTGTCGCTGTACACAAGAGCCCGTGGTGTTTGCTGCCTCATTCCTCTTTGATCTGCAGGGCATTTCCTGTCAGAGCCGCTATCTGTCTGTCAGGATGCTTATGAGAGTATCGCCAGTGTGCTCGATTTCAGACAGACAGAGGGAGACACACCTGCTGTCTTGGGGAATGTGTCAGAATGGGTTTCTCACTGAAGAAAAATCACAGCTGGTGTCTCCTTTGAGACAGATCACGCAAATTCTGGATGACAAGCCCACCTATTCCTGTTTCTCAGACTCAGACTGGCGGTTAAAGATTCAGGCTGGAGGCCAAAAGGCTGTAGGTTTGAACTAGTAAAGGCTTATTTATGAACCCTTGATCAAAACACAAGGTTAATTCATGGGGACTGAACCTGTAATAAGTGAACTGCTAAAGGTCGTTTTGCTTATAATTGCTTAATCTTAAAGGGACAGTTCACCCAACAATGAAAATTACCCTATGATTTACTCAACCTCAAGCCATCCTAGGTGTATATGACTTTCTTCTTTCAGACGAATACAGACGGAGTTATATAAAAAAAATGTCCTGGCTCTTCCAAGCTTTTTAATAGCAGTGAATGGGGGTTGAGATTTGAAGCTAAATAAAGTGCATCCATCCATCATAAAAAATGCTCCACACGGCTCCGAGGGGTTAATAAAGACCTTCTGAAGCGAAGCGATGTGTTTGTGTAAGAAAAATATCCATATTTAAACTTTATAAACCGTAATCTCTAGCTTCCGCTAACTGTCATACCTGCGTTCACGAGAGTGGTGTTCCAGCGGATGCTACGCCTTCATCCTACGTCATCCGCTGAAACGCCACTCTCTCGTGAACGCGCGTACGACAGTTACCGGAAGTTAGAGATCTTCTAATAACTTATAACTTATAAAGTTTTAAATATGGATATTTTTCTTAACTTCAGAAGGCCTTTATTAACCCCCAGAGCCACGTGGAGCACTTTTTATGATGGATGGATGCATTTATTTGGACTTCAAAATCTCGACTCCCCCCATTCACTGCTTGGAAGAGCCAGGACATTTTTTAAAGGGGTCATATGACGTTGCTAAAAAAGAACATTATTTGGTGTAATGAAATGTGTTTATGCGGTTTAAGGTTCAAAAAACACATTATTTTCCACATACTGTACATTATTGTTTCTCCTCTATGCCTCGCCTTTCTGAAACACGTCGATTTTTACAAAGCTCATCGTTCTGAAAAGCGAGGTGTGCTCTGATTGGCCAGCTATCCAGTGCGTTGTGATTGGCCGAATACCTCAAGCATGTGACGGAAATGTTACGCCCCTATCATACTGTGATGCCCTGTGTCCCGGTGCGACAAGACAAAAACATTAAAACCCATAAACGAGGCATTTGTTGCATCCAGTGGGGACATAATTACAAAATGTGAGTCTTTTTACGCGTTGTGTTGCATCGCACCGCGTGAACATAAAACCATGTCTCCATTTATGGATAATCTTTTATTTAGTCTTTTATTATACTTTTTTTCACAGTGTGTTTCACCAAAAATGAAAATTCTGTCATAATTTACTGATCCTCATGTCATTCCAAAGCCATAAGACTTTAATTCATTTTATAAACACAAATGAAGTTATTTTAATAAAACCTGAGGGATTTCTGTGTCCACTCAAGTCGATGCACCCAAAACTTTGACTGTTCAAAAAGTGCATGAATCTTAGTTTTCTAAAGATGCATGATTACTTTATATGATGGAGACATTTAATTTAGGCTTTTATTCAACATTGATCAAAGTACAAACGTAGATCACATCAAATATGGTAAACAGAATCTCAAAATATATTTTATGCAGACTGAGGCTCTTAAACTGCTGTACAGTTTCTAATAGTGAGTGAAGTTTAGCTCAGCTGACATATGCCTGTCTCACTTCGCTAACCCAGAGCATCGGGACACACCATGAGTGCAGCATTACGACATATGGATTCTTAGATGAAACATTCAAGCCTTTGCCCACTGTTTTTCTGCTTTTAGCAGCACAAGTGTTGTAAAATTTAAAGGGTGGCACTTTTAGAGCCAACTAGTGAATGCTGGTGCTTATGGACACGAGTATGAGCAGAGATGTAAACTTGAGTCTAGTGTCGTACAACTGAATATATCTAGATGTGCACATGAAGTCTATTCCATCTTGTTTTGAATTTCATGCTAACAATAATCATGCCATACAAATCTGGTGATTATTGGCTAATCTGGATCAACCAAGTCAATGGAAAACCTGGTTTTGTATTTGGGACCAAAAGAGAACTTGACTTGGACTTCGCCTTATGATTTGATACCTGACTTGACTTGAATTGGAAAATGTATTGGAAAGTGTGAATTTGTTCATGTTGGCACTCGAAAGGGCCTTGAATGTCACCTCCTAATCATCTAATGATGGTGCAAATGCTAATGAGTGGCGCAGTACAAATGAAACATGACAGGAGTGTCGCTGTACACAAGAGCCCGTGGTGTTTGCTGCCTCATTCCTCTTTGATCTGCAGGGCATTTCCTGTCAGAGCCGCTATCTGTCTGTCAGGATGCTTATGAGAGTATCGCCAGTGTGCTCGATTTCAGACAGACAGAGGGAGACACACCTGCTGTCTTGGGGAATGTGTCAGAATGGGTTTCTCACTGAAGAAAAATCACAGCTGGTGTCTCCTTTGAGACAGATCACGCAAATTCTGGATGACAAGCCCACCTATTCCTGTTTCTCAGACTCAGACTGGCGGTTAAAGATTCAGGCTGGAGGCCAAAAGGCTGTAGGTTTGAACTAGTAAAGGCTTATTTATGAACCCTTGATCAAAACACAAGGTTAATTCATGGGGACTGAACCTGTAATAAGTGAACTGCTAAAGGTCGTTTTGCTTATAATTGCTTAATCTTAAAGGGACAGTTCACCCAACAATGAAAATTACCCTATGATTTACTCAACCTCAAGCCATCCTAGGTGTATATGACTTCTTCTTTCAGACGGAATAAAGACGGAGTTATATAAAAAAATGTCCTGGCTCTTCCAAGCTTTTTAATAGCAGTGAATGGGGGTTGAGATTTGAAGCTAAATAAAGTGCATCCATCCATCATAAAAAATGCTCCACACGGCTCCGAGGGGTTAATAAAGACCTTCTGAAGCGAAGCGATGTGTTTGTGTAAGAAAAATATCCATATTTAAACTTTATAAACCGTAATCTCTAGCTTCCGCTAACTGTCATACCTGCGTTCACGAGAGTGGTGTTCCAGCGGATGCTACGCCTTCATCCTACGTCATCCGCTGAAACGCCACTCTCTCGTGAACGCGCGTACGACAGTTACCGGAAGTTAGAGATCTTCTAATAACTTATAACTTATAAAGTTTTAAATATGGATATTTTTCTTAACTTCAGAAGGCCTTTATTAACCCCCCATTATAATGACTTATATTGTCTTTTTACTCATTGCGTTGCATCGCGCCGCGTAAACATAAAACCATGGAGAAATGACAAACAACTAGCACTGCTCTACACTGCTCAAAACTCGCGTTTGCATA
>NW_015626390.1:1955072-1987794 GCF_001515625.1 Sinocyclocheilus rhinocerous
TCCGTAAAATGCGTTGCACACATCTGAATATTTGGGTTGATCTGTTCTGGAACAGTGTTGTAAATACAACTTAACCACTGATGTCTAGTTGTGTCCTCTTTTGGAAGACCAAACAAAGTAGTTTCGCTTTCACAACGAAACACACAGTGTCTTCACGAAATGGCGGCGGCGGCAACAATACTACAGCGAGAATCAAAGTGACATTTTCTTACTTTGCGTGAACATTTAGGCGGTGTTATGCAAATCTTCCCACACAGCGACGTAAACATGTGGGGGCGTGTCTAAACGATGCGTTTTTGGAGGGTGTGGACGAGTCTTAACTTTTATAAAGAATATCTCTTTGGGTTTGAGTCTTTAGTCTTTGCAACTTTAGGGATCATATCTATTCACGAACAGCTTGTAACACTCCAAAGAGAAAGGAAAACTTGAAATCGCATCATATGACCCCTTTAATAAACTCAGATTGAAGAGATTCTGAGATTCTTGTTTTGTGTCCATGGAAGAAAGAAATTCATGCTAGTTTGGATTTGGACACTACTGTGTACACGGAATAAATTCTGTTTTAAATGTACGTTTCATAATTATAATTCACAACTATGAATTTCATACATCTCAAACCATCTTCAACACATTTCCCAGTCTCAGCAAGCGTTTTAACCACATTCAACTACATTAACCATTGTTTTAAAGAGCTTATTATACTCCAGCACTGGATCTCTGTTAAATGCACATGCAGCTCTTCCTCTAATGAGTCTCGACCTTGCTTGTCAGTGGTCCCAGGGGAAACGGAACATTCCCAAAATATCATTTGAGTTGTAATAGGATTTTAATCAAGCTTTTAATCTATTATCGGCCCCACCACTACCCCCACCCTCGCTTTCCGGTGGCAACCCGCAATGTCAGAAAGCGTTTCCACGCTTCACTTTGGATGTGAACTGTGCCGGAGCGAGCCGAGCAAAGCTGTTAAATACAGCCAAACCCAACTCCAAATCTTTAATGCAGCGGAATTTAGCCCCTAATTAAACCTTAATATCATGTCAATTCAAATTAGCACGGCTAGAGGCGAGCGGAGCACCACTCCGGCCCTTTTCTTTTTTTCATTTTTCTCTCCCTCGCTCTCCCGAGAGAAGGGAATACAAAGAGGAGAGAAATGTCAGCAGGGAATGACGTGATAGATTAGAAATATTAAGGTCCATTAAATGGAAGTGTGTGTGCTGAGCGGAGCAGTTAAATGTGCGCTGTGACCCTGAGGGTTGCTGACATTCCTGCTGTTCACCCAGACTGTCTCAGATCACACACACACTCTCTCTGCCTCATTTTACCCCAGCTGCTGGTGCTCTCATGCCCTGTACAGGAGCAGAGGGTGGTCCTTCCAACCAGGGAAAGATGAGTTTAATTTCATCATCACAATAATATAATTTGTTGGGAAGATTCAATTCCAGTAGCAACTCAAGCCTCATGACAGAAGTCACATGTAGGCCCACATTACCAGACTTTCGACTACCAGAATAAAGTCTGGTCCACAGCTTATTCTGGCCAAGAATTGGCCACTTAAGATGATTGCAAGCTAGGACTTGTGCTTTGAGAATTCTGCCACAACATTGACTTCCAAATTGGATATAGAGGAAAAGCACAAGGCTTTGGAAAAGTGATACTACATCATGTGTCCAAAAGTTGAGATATTTTAACTTGTAACATACTGTGATAAAGGAAACTGTTGACCAGTGAGAATTTCCTCTTTCCATGCCCTCAATTCTGATTCTTTTTATAGACAATTTTGACTTTTGAGTCGCTAGGCCTTCTGGCCCCCTTGTGTGGTTTACAAGGTGGCTACTATTTTAAGCTTTGGTCCTTCTGTAGTAAGTTCCACCTTTCCCCTCACTAGCAACATCCTTGCTTCAGTTGCTTTAAAAACTCTTTGACAGATGTCAATTTAAAGTAAAATAATAGATAGAAATCATTTACAATTCAACAAAGATCAGAATTTAACTTACTAATATGCATCTTCACAATGTGGTGGAGCTCACATAGTCTGTCTCATGATTGGCTGGATCAGTGGTTCCCAACCATGTTTCTGGTGCCCCCCCCCTGCACGTTTTGCATATCTCCTTAGTCTGAAACACCCATTTCAGGTATTGGAGTCTCTACTAATGAGCTGGAGTCCAGGAACAGAGTGGTTGGGAACCACTGGGCTTAATAAATAGGAACGCCTACTAGCAGTCAGCAATGCAGCTACTCGGCAAACAGCTTTCAGTGTAAATGCATCTGAAGTCGCTCAGTATAATCCAAATCTGTCCACTTTGAACCCCCAACCTGATCTCATGACGAAAACGTACCTGTGGGAACTTTTTCGCAAGATGCGAAATACGTACCAATAAGTACATATCTCTGTGGTTTCCAACAGAAATTAACACTAGAGGCGGTAAAACAGCAGGCACTTGTAATCATTTTCATACACAGTTATGACTCCAGCTCCATATGTTTTGCTTTCTGGATGTTACAAGCTTGCTTGGCAGCTCAGCCGGCATGGAATTTGACTTAGGATGCGGAATCCTTGGGTAATGTCGTGGAAAAAAAAAAGACACAATGAAAAAGCTGAAAGATGAGACATTGAAAAACAAGCTAAAACGGAATGCTTGCAATTGCGTTTTTACATCACATTCACTTTTGTTCATACTATCGGGTAGGTTTAGGTGTAGTGCAGATGGTACATTATTTTAAAACGTCATGGAGCATTAGAGTTATAGCGCCACTCAATGGACATTTCAAGTCAGAACTGCGGTGACACGTACAAAACCAACGTCATATAAAATGTACCATATGTACGTTCATCTGTTCCGGCGAAAAAATACGAACACTATTTCAGCGCCACCCAGTGGACATTTCATATTGAATATGTCACCAAACTTACATGGCACTATGTATTTTGTGTCTTGCGAAAAAGTTCCCACAGGTACGTTTTCGTCATGAGATAAGGTTGTGAATCCCTGAAGTTGCGTTGAAGTGAACCAGTCAGATTGGAACCGGTGAGTTCTGCCAGACTGTGCTATTTTGTGCACACCATACATCAGGCGGTGACCATGTCCGCTTAAGCCTAGACTATTATACTACCTGCCCAACAATGTTCAGCAGACCCACATTGCCACTGTAGAGTGGCACCAAATCCTCCTGAACATTCGCTTAGTAGGGTTGGACTCGAGTCCTTAAGGCCAATTCACCTCATACAGATGCAGACCAAATGCCAGTTCAACACCGAGAACAAGTGTTGACCAACAGCTTCAGACGTCACAGGGTTAACACACTGATCAGACAAAACTCTATGAACGAGTCTGTTTGATGGCGTCTGCTGGTGCAGTGTGAATTGACCTTTAGAAGTGACACTGATGATCGTCAGTCATAACTATTTGTTGATGATAAAATAATAGACTACCAATGGAAATGCAGAAAGTGGAGTTCACGTGATGTGCTTCTTGATCTGTTGGGTACGGCAAAGAATAAGACTGTGGAGATAACCAAATCACATTGAGCACTCTCTAGTCACTCTGTACAGTAATTTGTCATTCCAGTAAAAGAAAGAGTCTATCTTGCTTTCAAAGAATACTTGAGTGCTGAGCTAGTTACTTTTAGGGGACTTGCCATTTTGCTGATGTATTTCATTCAAAGTCCCTTACGCCACACTTGATTCAGGGACAATCCCTGCTGGAGCGTTCTGGAGTTAAGAACGCAATTATTACACTGCAAGATCACCATCTCTCATGATCAGGATTAAATGGGTGTCCTTCACATTAGCAGCCGAGATCCTTGACCTTCTGCAACTTCCGTTTTCTACAGAGCGATATGTACAGGTATCTTACCGTGTACTTCGTGAAAACTAGGGCTGGGTTTTGACACAAATGTCATGATTCGTTTCAATTCTCATTCACAAGCTTTCGATTCGATTCAATATCTATTATTTTGGATATATATCAGGTACAGTACATGCAAATTTTCTCAAGGGAAAAAATCTCTCAACTAATCCTGTAAAATATACATGAAAGTCAGTTGGTGGCACTACATTAATATAATATTGAACGTTAAAATTAACTGATTTGTTAAAATTTCACTTAATGACGTTTTTAATAATAAAGTTACAATTACATAATAATATTTCTACTTCAATTAGGTTTATTTATTTTTTTTTTTTTATATAAACATAATGGTGGCTGGTATAAAAACTTGATGGATTTATTCAAACATAAATGAAACACTGAAGAACAGTAAAATTTATAATGATTATGTTATACGGTGCATATATTTGGCAAACTGCCCCTCTCTACAGTTTATTTTTCTATCTGACTGAGTTTATGGTCACCAAATATGTTTTTCTGAGGTAAATTTGACGTTACGTGACATTGTTTACAAGACGTTATATTGACTTCGTGAAAACTAGGGCTGGGTTTTGACACAAATGTCATGATTCGTTTCAATTCTCATTCACAAGCTTTCGATTCGATTCAATATCTATTATTTTGGATATATATCAGGTACAGTACATGCAAATTTTCTCAAGGGAAAAAATCTCTCAACTAATCCTGTAAAATATACATGAAAGTCAGTTGGTGGCACTACATTACTATAATATTGAACGTTAAAATTAACTGATTTGTTAAAATTTCACTTAATGACGTTTTTAATAATAAAGTTACAATTACATAATAATATTTCTACTTCAATTAGGTTTATTTATTTTATTTTTTTTATATAAACATAATGGTGGCTGGTATAAAAACTTGATGGATTTATTCAAACATAAATGAAACACTGAAGAACAGTAAAATTTATAATGATTATGTTATACGGTGCATATATTTGGCAAACTGCCCCTCTCTACAGTTTATTTTTCTATCTGACTGAGTTTATGGTAATGGACAGAATTTGAAATCTGAGACTTTGCTTCATATTAAAAGTACCAAAGTGCTTATTGCTATTTATTGGATGGGACGTTCCGCCCCCTTCAACGTTCTGTCCATTAACTGAAAACAGGCTAGACTAATCGATTCTTGGGATTTAAGAATCGATATCGTTCCGTAAAAATGAGAATCGATTACTATCGAGATATCAATATTTTTTACCCAGCCCTAGTGAAAACCATGTGCATTTGTTCAGGATGATATTTTTAGCATTGAGGTGTTAAAGAGTGATTGAAGCATGTTTGAAGTGTGTGTGTGTGTGTGTGAGCGAGGTTTTGTTGAAAAGCCGTTTGTTTCTTTCAGCACCGTGACGTCAGCTGTGTTCACCGTGGGAGACAACGTGGTGTCAGGAAGTGACGATCGCACCGTCAAGGTGTGGGACTTGAAGAACATGAGATCTCCAATTGCTACCATCCGCACAGACTCCGCCGTTAATAGGTAAGAGCAGCAGGTTGGTGAGGTGTAAGACAGCTTCCGGAGACTGTTGTTTCTGAACAAGTAGAGACAGCACAGTGCGTTTTTTAGAAAGTTCTGGGAAATTGAGAAACTTTATTCCTCTATATCAAGATATTCTGAAAGAATGAAGTCAAGTCAGGCTTCTGAACTAGGAATAGTACAGAAGATTTGGATAATATATATATTTTGTTGATTATGCACATTTAGTAAATAGTATCTAGCTCTATTTGCACTATTAAATGGCAACATCTTGTTTACATCAAGTGCAATAGTTGCTGTTCGCACAAAGTGTTATTTTGGAAATTGTTTAACCGATGGGAGTGAAAGTAGCCTTTGTCAATGAGGTAAGCTTTCTGCATTTGGTGTAAACAGATGCTGCTTGTTTCTTTACATTTAATTGTGTTTATTGATTGATTTTCTGGCTGTAACCTGCAGGATAAGCGTCTCAGCGAACCAAAGAATCATCGCTCTGCCACATGACAACAGGCAGGTCAGGCTGTTCGACATGAATGGAGTCCGTCTGGCCCGTCTCCCACGGAGCAACAGACAGGTACGTTTCATTCAGATGGAGGTTTTATTACCTTTCATTTTTGCACCATGTCTGTCAGGTTGTCTCGCACTCTTTATCCACTAAGAAGTTCCGATTATGTTTCTTTTTCTTTCTGGAAAAAAATAAATAAATAAAATAATAAATAGTTGCTTTTTTCTTTATGATGCCAACTCTGTTATTTCAAATTGTAGGTAGCAAAGTTTTGCCATTTTCTGACTTCCTTTTGAGAACATATTTTGCAACAAGCCTGTTGTTAGCTAAAAAAAATTTACTAAGCAAAAAACATTTAATTAAAACAGTAAAATAATATTTATATGTAAAGAATAAATATATACTACTGTTGAAAGGTTTCAAGTTGTTTTTTATGTTATTCAGAGAGGTTTCTTATGCTCACTAAGGCTGCATTTATTTGATTAAAAATACAATAAAACAATACTTTTAATGATAGTTATTATTACAATTTAAAATAACTGTTTTCTACTTTAATAGATTTAAAATATGAATATTAAAATGTTAATCTAAATATATTAGGGTGATGTGATCCTTCATAAATTATTCTAATAGACTGATATGTGCTCAAGTAACATTTCATATTATCATTGTTAAAAAAAGTTATTTTTTCATATTTTGTAAGTATTTTTTAGACGTTAATAGGTTCACAAGAACATTTATTTGAAATGGACATCTTTTGTAATTTTATATCTTTGCGGTCACAATTTAATGCATCCTTGCTGAATAAAAGTATTACTTTCTAGGGATGCACCGAATGTTCGGCAAACGAAATAAGCGAAAAGACCGAATACATTGTACCGAACAATGACGTGATGTGATCAAATAGCGCGCACTAATGCAGCAAAAGGCAGTGTGGAAGCATTTAAAACTGTCTGAGAAAGACGCAAAAATCATTACAAGCACCGACAGCAAGAGACTGTTTGGTACTGCATCTCATGTTTTTGATGAGAAGAGGACGGGGTGGTTGTTGCTGGTTACTGTATGATGATTGAAATCACGAAATGGCCTTAAACAATTAAATAAAATGCAGAATGTTATGTATTCAAACAGCGCTGCACGAGCTAGTGATGCTATCTGCTTGTTAGCCAGAGTTCAAAGTCCAAATCTGCACTGAAACAGCGTTACTCGTCAGTTGCTCAGTAACATTTTTATGAATTTGTATAAGGCATGGATGTAACAATGTGATGTGTGCGTCAAACATCTTATCAAATTCGTAATGAGACTCATTTATAAATCTGCTGTTGTTGCAAAAAGAAGCACTGAGATCTTCCTGCAAGAACTCCATCAGCGTTCATAAATGTTAGTATTGTAATTTTACTGTTGTTCTGTAAAATAAAATAAAAAAGACAATAATGATGATAATATTTACAACAGCTCTATTAATACATTTATTATAACATTCACACAGTGTTCGCATATTTTCTAATGTTTTAAAAGAAGTCTCTTCTGCTCAGCAAGGATGCATTTATTTGTACAGTAAAAAATACATGCCTGATTCAAGAAGGGGGTCTCAAAAATGGCCCAAAAACATTATTTTACTAACTTAATTTTAAGTTAAATTGTGCTTTGTTGGTGTAATCTCTAGAATGTTAAAGGCAGAGTAAGTGATTTTTCAAAAACACTTTAGAAAACTGATTCGGGCTGAATCGCAAAACAAACTTGTAGCCAATCAGCAATAAGGGGCGTGTCTACTCGTGATGTGGAGGAGAGCGAGTTCAGTGCATGGGACGGACATTAGCCGAGCCGAGTGACAGAAAGATAGAGATGGCGGATAAAAAACAAAAGAGGAAAACGTCTGCGCATTGGCTACCAGAAATCACTTACTCTGCCTTTAAAAAATGTTCAGTGTCAAGTAAATATTTTTAAATTGTTGTTCTGTAATTGTTTTTTTTTCTTTGAAAAGCAAGACAAAACAGTAAAAAGCACCTTTTGACTTTTTAATTTATGCAATGTTGAAAAAATTGGCAAAATACATGAGAAAAAAGGCGAAAAACTGTGTTTGGTATTCTGCCCTTCAGCCCAGTGTTTCATTTTGTTCTTGGCTTCGGCCAAGAATTTTCATTACGGTGCATCCCTATTAATTTCTTACAACAATAAATAAATAAAACCAAAAACTTACAAATCTTAAAGTTTTGAATCAATGGTAATGTATAATCAGATTTAGCAATATGTATTCCTATTTACAGTTATAGCAGAATTTTTATTGTAGATATTTTTATTTTAGAATTTAAAGTTAATTTTTCTAATATATATTTACATTAATACTATATTGATTTCAAACTGTGTCTATTGTAAATATATATTTAAATATAGATAGATTTATAAACAATTTAACCCAGTAAACAAATGACTGAACCCTCTGTAATAATAATATCCAGTTTTGTGCATCCAGCATATCCATAAAGTACGTTTTAAATCTTTAGCTAGCTACACACTGAATCACCAGAATCAACAGTGAACGTTAGTCGAGCCCCACACATGATTCTCTTGAGATGTGTTATTTCCTTGCAGCACATGAGTGGCTCTTAGCAAAGTCTCTAACAAGGGTCCATTTTAGTATCGAACCATGAAGGCAGAAAGGAAGCTTACTAGGTTTTGTGCCACATCTACTTTAACTATTGCATTAGCATGTTTTGTACCTTTTTATGTGTCCTGACAACCAAATTGCATTTGACACGCAGGGCCATCGGCGCATGGTGTGCTGCTCTGCCTGGAACGAGGAGAACCAAGCTTGCAATCTGTTCACCTGCGGCTTCGACCGCCAGGCCATCGGCTGGAACATCAACATCCCTGCCCTGCTCCAAGAGAAGTGACACACTTCACACGTACACAAGCTTTACATGGCCCATCCACGTAATCACAACTGAACATGTTCGTCAGTGCCACACCTGCAGTAGATTTTTAAAGCACACTTTCACGTTGTGTGTGATAAGACTCCGTTTTTCCTCCCAGTTGGCGTCTACGGTCGCTATCCCGTGGTCATCATCCCGTCACGCCTTCTGACGTGTGTGGAAAACGTCATTTCATGGATATTCTGCATATCTAGCCCTGCGCTGTCTGCTCTGAGGTCATATAGTGTTGTGAACTTCCTCCCAGTCTTGTTACCCCGTTTTTACATGTTTGCATGAAATTGCGACTCGTGAATCCTGCGAGACCGGGACATTGCCGAAACGTTCGCTCACGGCCTGCCGCTGTTACACTCAAGTAAGTTTTCACTTTAGTGGTATTTTTGTTGTGCGATGTTCTTTGTACAGATGACTTTTTATTTTACGATAGCATTTTAGATTTTTTTTTCTTTCGTTTTGTATAGAGTTCTGCTTTGCTTTTTATAGAGATGAGATGTGCAAAAGAAACTCTGCCTTTGTGAACGGAAATCGGCAATCGCATTTATGGATCCGCACCTTCTTGATGTTCTAAATGCCATTCAAGCGGCCAATCAGCTTCTGTCAGTATTGCCGTAGTCCATTTGCATGACAAACCCACCTCTCTTGTCAAATATGTGAAGCAAAATGCTGTATAATTGCGGTGTAATCTTGTTCACCCTATGAAAACGACAAAAAAAAAAACGTATTCACTGTTTATGAAGCCCTACGTTTGATGTTCACTTCCATTTCAAGGGCTTTCAAGTCGTGTAGAAGTAAATATTTGAATCAACGCATCTGAATTTAGAATAAGTTCGCGTGTTGCTCACTGCTGTACAGTCGTTTGCGGTAGCGAGTTTTCGATATTGTAATATTCGTCGATAATCATCGGACCAAATGTCAATGCCTGGCTCAGTGTGGTCTCCTGATGCTTGAAAGGCTTCCTGATGTACTTTGGACTTCTTGTGATGTGTGAACCACTGTGTATAGCCGTATCTACAGAAACCTCGCTTGAATGACTTGCGACATTCGTCAATAATCCTTAAATGGAAGCTCTTCCATCAGTGTGTTACAATTGGTATCGTTACTGGGCTTTCACCAGAACTACTTTGGACTGTGCTAGAAGTCTTGGTGGAAAGTGTCAGTTCTTTTCACGTAGACAGTCTGTTAAATCTGTTAGGTCTAACAAAAAGATGTTTATTATGCGATGTTTATATATTTGTGTGACGTCCATGTTTAATGGACTGTATTTGGCTTTAGAGTTGAAATGTACGCAAATAGAAAACGCTCATCTTTTATCCAGCTGTCTTAACAACAACGCATATGACCCATCAGAACGTCCTTTAAAAAGGAGTCTGATCTCCAACATTTTAGTTGTCTTTAACTTGATAGAATGTTCTGTGGGGTGTTCTGTATTGAGCCATTTCACTTTTTTTATTTGAGAGCAACTTAATTTGCTGTTTTGGAGAAACATATTGCATCATATAATAATGTAGAGATATAGCATCAAAATCATTCACTGCTGGGCTTCAGAATAAAGTGAAGATGTCTTTCAACGATTGTATTGTTTTGATTGAATCTACAAATTAATTTATTCTGTGTACAAAAAATTCTGATATTACTATATATATATATAGGTAATACTTTACTTAAAGTGTAAATGTATAATGCATTTTAAAGGGTTATTAGAGGGTATAATGCATTATAAATATTCAAAATGTACATTGTATTACATTATATCTTGTCGTAAATATTACAACCGAATTTAAAATGCATAGTGTAACCGTGAATTGATGAAGTATTTTACATTGCGTGTTATAATGTATTAACTGTGGTTACAATTATTTATGAGATTGTAGAATGCATTATAAGGTGCATTACAAGGCGCATTACAAGGCATAATTAATGCATTTAAACTATTATAATGCATTATACATAAAGGCTTTAAGTAACGTGTTACTTTAAAAAAAAAAAAGTATTTTTTACAGTACAACAAACAGAATCAAGTCAAAGTATAACACAACATTTTTGTTTTTATTCACATAAACATTCACTTTTAACTCAAGTGCAATGTACACACCTTAGCAGCTTATGCTTTGGGGTTAAAATTTACACTTTATTGAGAGATATCTTTAAGGTATTCTTTTAATTTTTTCTTTTTTTTTTTTTTTTACAAATTTTTACAAAATGTACATTAGTACAATATTGCCATTCAATCATGCCTTGTTACGACTGAATTACTTGAGATGTAGTTTTGTCTGGGGCTTTTCATGTTTCTGTTGTAATGAAGAAAAGGTTCAACCCAAACAAAAAACAAATGTTGCCAAAAAAAAAAAAGGTAAGTGAAACAAGTACATATAAGACAGACGTGCATTAACAGTCTTTCCAATTATGTCAATTTCAAACTGGGTTGTCAGTGTGGTGGAAATAACTATGAAACAGATTATTCCATTCAATATCATCAAGTTGAACCTTTTATACATTTTGGGGGAAAAAAATAAATCCAGATAACGCAGGGGTAGGCAAGTTCGGTCCTAGAGAGCCGCAGTCCTGCAGAGTTCAGCTCCAACCCTGAAAGCAAAACTCACCTGCCTATAGCGTTAGTAATCCTGAAGACATTGATTAGCTTGTTCAGGTGTGTTTGATTAGGGTTGGAGCTGAACTCTGCAGGACTGCGGCTCTCTAGGACCGAACTTGCCTACCCCTGAGATAACGGAAAGAAGCCAAAGGTAGGTAATGCCGAGTTACATATTTCGATCTGTCAGTTTCACCATCTTTCAATTGATATTCCATTTCTATTAGTAGACAAAATGATCGCATTTAAGCTGGGATGGATTCATTTTTTAAAACATAACATCAGACATTAAACGGGTCAGAGAAAACCTTAAATATATTTGCCACCACTAGGTGTCCCTGTAACATCTTGAGCTGTTTGTAAAGGGGTGGATACATGACATCTCAGCAGAGGTTGACAAAGTGGCATTTGAAAATACATACTGAAAGCTTATGGAAAAAAAAAAATGTGCTGTGATAATATACTCAAAGCAGTAACAAATTATGCAATACCAACTATGGAAAGAAAGGAATCAACCATTAAAATGTTGCGAGTCAATTAAAATATAATAATCATGGAGTAATATGATTGTATTTGTATACAACAATAAACATCTTCACAGACAAAATGATAACTTGACGAAATAATTCAAAGTTTAAGCACGCATACTAAACCACAGAAAAGCGCACATCTAAATCAAAAAGACATGAATGGGATGTAGCTGTAAATTAAATAAACAAATGCATTGGTTAAACCTCGGTTAATGTGGCATGCGTTTCAAAGGTTGGGTTGGGCTTTAAGAAGCAATTTGTAATGTGCTCGGTTTGTAAATGAATCCATTAACTACAAATTACTCCATAATCACGGATCTCTACTCGCACTCTTAACTCCATTTTCTTGTCGTCTTTTGTGCCTACATCAAACCGCCGACGTTTCCCTTTCTTTTCACGCAAGTCTCTGCCCGGAACACCCCGTGTAAAGATACAGCACTGACACACAAAGAGAAACCAGCGGAGAAATGACACGTCACCGGTGAGCGGGATTGAGGTATTAAAGCAGCAAGCTGTCCCTGCTCAAAAAACGGTAAGAGACCTGGGGTGCCGTAATGGCACCATTTACATTAGCTTGTCACCATAACCTCTAACCTGCACACCTGAAATGGAGCTGAATTAACCTGTCTTTGCAATGTCAACCCCTACTGTTTTTTCGTTTCCCTCGTTTTTTCCCCATTTCGAATTTGTACCAATGAACCAAAGGCAAAGGAGAGAGAGGAAAATGAGGGACGCATCACTCTGACAGGACCTCTAATTGGACAGCGTTTCGGAGCTCTTCAGGGGCAGGCCATCCGGAAATGGGCAGATAATGACAAGACGGCGGCTGCCTTTCACTTTGGCGAAGGTTAACACACATACACACGTTTGAATGACGGCTACAGGAGAGCCGTCAGTGGAGAGAGAGAGAGAGGTGACCATCTTTCCATCTGCTGTGTTGTGAGAAAATTGTCCCCGTTTCTCACATTTCCCCTTGTTGCCAATTCCGTAGCTGGTAATCCTTGTTCTGCCAAAAGTCTTGCGAAAGCTACATACATTGTTTCCCAGAACAAAGCACCCCCTATGGGTAACCCTAACCTTCCATATTTTTGGTTTTTAAATACTGATGGACAAATCAAAATTATTTTGCGATAATCGACATGCCATAATGGACTGTATGCACGATCGCTTCTGCATTTGGCCTCAATGGCCAATGCAACTTCCGCTGTAGTGCAGTGTATGGAAATGCTGAGAAAATTAAATCTTGGCAGTGTTACACAAGAGGACAAAGCAAATTTAATATGATCTACCTTCACACTAAAGGTATTCCGGAAGCTTCTGGAACTCATTACAAGAACATTATCGTTTAATGTTATGTTGAACTGTGTACTGTTCTGTGAAATTACATGCATACAAAACTTAAAAGCATAACAACTGAACATCTATGAAACGTTAGTCAATAAAGCATTTTTTTTAAACAATGGCACTTCAAATTTTGAACTAAAATGTTATTGCAACCATGTAGCCTGAATGAATGAAAATGAATAATTTTCAATTAAAAAGAACTTAGAGAGTGTGGGCTGCTTTTGGTGCTTGAATTTGTCCTTCTGTATTGAGGTCCAAGTTTAAGACACACTAGAAGTTAAAATTCTTCTCTATTAACAATATTAACTAACGAAAGACATCTTCCCTCAGGTAGACTGCATGTTTTCTTGCCTAGCTGGATGTTGTTCTTATGATCAATATCACATTGTTTGCATTCGCCAAAACGGATTTGCCGAAATCAAAACGTGGACGGTGAAACGGAATCGCTTTAAGCTGTGAAGCGGAGCGACTAGACGACAAAGGATTCTGCAAGGTCTTAAAGTCTTGCACAAATGGCTATGAACGCAATTCAAACGATGATTTGTGCAAAAAGAATGATTAATTATCAATTGAGAATTTGTTATACGTATGGTCTAGGTCTTACAGCGTATGCCTTCGAATATGGGACAAGCTTTTTTGATGCCTTAAATACGGAACGATTCCATATTATACGGAACATTTGACAGCCCTAGCAGTGGAATCCATTGCTTTCGATGTCCTGCAAGATCCTATCCTTTTTAGACACAAAAGCAATTCCATAACTTTTTAGGTATTCAATTCTGAGCCTGATTAGAAATGCTAGAAAATCATTTTGTGTTGAATTTGTTCTTAGCTTAGCCTTCTAGCTTAGCATAGCACTCGGTGGTTGGGAAACTTTTTTTTTAATAAGCTAGAACAAGGTGGTACACTATTCTATGTTTTAATCAAATGTTGAGGACCGGGGTATACTGTAGAATCTTTCATGATGTCGGAACATTAACCATACACGTTTTTTATTTTATTTTTATATATCAGTTAAGCGCATATCCCTCCCCTCAGTCTATGTCATTGGTCAACCCTATCACAAAGTCAACCTGACTTAAAGTCCAGACTTTTGGCAGGGATTTAATTGCAACAAATAGTAATGCTATATATCAGGGATGCGCTTCCAACGCTAGGTTACTCAGGTTCAGGCTAAGGGTTAGTATTCAGCATTGTGACTGACATGACCAATGAAATCTATAGAATCGGCTGCGGGGCGGTTTGCGCTTTACTGGTCTGGAAAAAAACACTAATCGTACCCCTCCCTACAGAAGCCATAAAAGGCAAGGTACAAAATTCTTCCGTGCCTCATCCTTACCTTGGTAGCAACATTTTGCGAGAGTTTGACAGAACAAGGTTTACCACCTAGTCGTGACTCCTGTCATCTCCCTGTGGAGATTTTTTGGCAGTGGGATGTTGTTGACTTTAGGGGTGAAATAGGGCTTCTGTGGCGACTGGTTGCAAGGTGAAGGTGGTTTTGGTGACGATGTCAGGCTTCCGCACTCATACAGTCAGAGTGAAGTTTTCCTGCTCTGGAGGTTTTCTGACCCAGGTCCCTAATCCTGCTTCCTGTAGACCCTTCAACCACTGCAGCTTCACAGTCTGGTAGGTGCCGGCCGCCTGCTTCGCTTCACAGTACAGCGGCATACCACTCGCCCCACGGACCACCAGCTATAGAGAGAGGAAACAAAAGAAGCAATGAAGGAGAGAGGGATGGGACAGACAGAAGAGATGGTGAGAGTGCAAAACAAAACGAATGAGCCGGCACAAACGTGGCGTTTGAGCAGCTGTGTAATCTCTCCATTTAAATTTCACAAGCAATTGAACATTCTCCGTGCTTTTGTGCGTTTCTTTGTCGCACACTCGCACACACGGAAAAACAGTGTGAGCAAAAAGAGGGAGCGGTGAACGGAGGGGCTCGGAGAAAAGAAAAGTTTCTTTGGAGATTAGCGTGTGTGCTCTTGCGTCCCTGACTGCGAGCGCTGAGCGTTTGCCATGGGAGGCCGCTCAAGTGCTTTTCAAGATGATTACCATTTCCACACTCATTAGACTTTAACTGCCAGCATTTGGTACAGCAGCCGGCATCTCTCCCATACATTTACATGAAACGATGATTTGTGCAGAAAGAATGATTAATTATCAATTGAGAATTTGTTATACGTATGGTCTAGGTCTTACAGCGTATGCCTTCGAATATGGGACAAGCTTATTTGATACCTTAAATACGGAACGATTCCATATTATACGGAACATTTGACAGCCCTAGCAGTGGAATCCATTGCTTTCGATGTCCTGCAAGATCCTATCCTCTTTGGACACAAAAGCAATTCCATAACTTTTTAGGTATTCAATTCTGAGCCTGATTAGAAATGCTAGAAAATCATTTTGTGTTGAATTTGTTCTTAGCTTAGCCTTCTAGCTTAGCATAGCACTCGGTGGTTGGGAAACTTTTTTTTTAATAAGCTAGAACAAGGTGGTACACTATTCTATGTTTTAATCAAATGTTGAGGACCGGGGTATACTGTAGAATCTTTCATGATGTCGGAACATTAACCATACACGTTTTTTATTTTATTTTTATATATCAGTTAAGCGCATATCCCTCCCCTCAGTCTATGTCATTGGTCAACCCTATCACAAAGTCAACCTGACTTAAAGTCCAGACTTTTGGCAGGGATTTAATTGCAACAAATAGTAATGCTATGTATCAGGGATGCGCTTCCAACGCTAGGTTACTCAGGTTCAGGCTAAGGGTTAGTATTCAGCATTGTGACTGACATGACCAATGAAATCTATAGAATCGGCTGCGGGGCGGTTTGCGCTTTACTGGTCTGGAAAAAAACACTAATCGTACCCCTCCCTACAGAAGCCATAAAAGGCAAGGTACAAAATTCTTCCGTGCCTCATCCTTACCTTGGTAGCAACATTTTGCGAGAGTTTGACAGAACAAGGTTTACCACCTAGTTGTGACTCCTGTCATCTCCCTGTGGAGATTTTTTGGCAGTGGGATGTTGTTGACTTTAGGGGTGAAATAGGGCTTCTGTGGCGACTGGTTGCAAGGTGAAGGTGGTTTTGGTGACGATGTCAGGCTTCCGCACTCATACAGTCAGAGTGAAGTTTTCCTGCTCTGGAGGTTTTCTGACCCAGGTCCCTAATCCTGCTTCCTGTAGACCCTTCAACCACTGCAGCTTCACAGTCTGGTAGGTGCCGGCCGCCTGCTTCGCTTCACAGTACAGCGGCGTACCACTCGCCCCACGGACCACCAGCTATAGAGAGAGGAAACAAAAGAAGCAATGAAGGAGAGAGGGATGGGACAGACAGAAGAGATGGTGAGAGTGCAAAACAAAACGAATGAGCCGGCACAAACGTGGCGTTTGAGCAGCTGTGTAATCTCTCCATTTAAATTTCACAAGCAATTGAACATTCTCCGTGCTTTTGTGCGTTTCTTTGTCGCACACTCACACACACGAAAAAACGGTGTGAGCAAAAAGAGGGAGCGGTGAACGGAGGGGCTCGGAGAAAAGAAAAGTTTCTTTGGAGATTAGCGTGTGTGCTCTTGCGTCCCTGACTGCGAGCGCTGAGCGTTTGCCATGGGAGGCCGCTCAAGTGCTTTCAAGATGATTACCATTTCCACAGTCATTAGATTTTAACTGCCAGCATTTGGTACAGCAGCCGGCATCTCTCCCATACATTTACATGATGAGGGCCTAATTCTGCCCTACGCTTTTTTTCCCCCCATCTCATAACAAATGGGAGCTGTCTGTTGTGGTTAATAAAAACAGAATTATTCATCCTCAACTAGTTCTTTATATTGACCTGAGGAAATGCCACTGGAACTGGGTTGGTAATTGAAAGGTCCTAGGTTTCAACTCTGCAAGGGTCCATTGACTGTGACCTTGATCGAGATCCCTAACCTCAAACTGCTTGCAGTAAGTGAACTCTAAAGATACAGTGACCAGCAGGGGCGTGTTTCTAAGCTGCGGCTAAACATTTTTCCCCATGTTATGGCATCCCTGGTGACCAGACATAGACTACTATGGTGGAGCAGGCAGTATATCAAAAGCACAGTGACTTCAGATTTATTGTTGTGTATCAAGTGTGAACAGGACTTAGTCACCATGAAATGGATATTGACGATTAACTTCACCTCCCTCTCACAATGAACTCCTCTCTGATGACGTGTGCACTGGGGTGAGGACGGGACAATAATCCCTGCCCTCCAGCAGCCTGTCACTCATATAAGATTGCGACAATTGGCAAACAATAAAAACACAACTCCCAATGGACAAAATCAAGTCCCACCCTAGATTTTTTCCTTTGTTTGTGAAGCCGGTTCATACATCACAATAGGGGATCTTGTATATGCATCAAAACACGATCACAACTTACATTTCATTCCGAATTTAAGGCTATGTTCGTAATGGGAGTACTAGTGTTCTGCATACTGCACAGTATGTACTGAACACTGCATACTTTTTAAGATGGCACATAGTTCGTGATGAACGTTTGGCTATAGTATGGTACATTGTGCTAACATAATTTGGTTAGTGGCATTCAGGTAGCATCTTGAAGGGCTTTCGCACCAAAGGAACCTTTTCATAGTTCCTAGAACTACTGGCGGAAGTTCAAGCTTTTTGGCATGTTCGCACCACAGGAACTAGGAATGGTTTTAGTTCTAGGAACTCCGTTTGGGGGAACTAAATTAGCTCCTACTTCAGAGTAGGGTCTAAAACAGTTCTATAGGAACTACCTGTGATGTAAGTGTACGCTGATTGGCCAAACGCATACCAAACTCCGGCTACCTGGCATTTTTAAAAAGCCATGTAAAAATATTTACTCCACGAACATGGAAAACAGTGATAACGGCATTTTAGCTACCTGTTGTCTGCAGCATTGTGTTCTTTTCTCAGCCTTGATGATATGTAACACTGCAAGTTGCCATCGGAGATTTAGTCAGATTTTCATGCTCTTTCAATCGACCGCTTCAGAGTTCCTGTTGTCAGTGCGAATGCAACCAGGAAAACTGCCCGAGGGGGAAATTGGTTCTCTAGGAACCACCGTGCTGGTGTGCGTTTCCCAAAAGCAACTATGGTCGCAAGTTCCGTCATTACAAATAAGAGTTCAATGGAAGTAACGACAATAGTTAGCTAACAATGCTTTTGGGAAACGCACCCCTAGTGGCTAGTTCCTAGAACTGAGATCCTAGAACTATGCGGTGCGAAAGCCCCTTTGGAAATAAATCTGGGTATTTCTTCAGTTTACACTAATGCTAGCTATAGTGCCCCTGCTGGCAACACTGAGAATGCAATGCCTACTTTATTTTGTTATGAATTGTTTTCACACGTCATTTAACAATTTAAGATGTAAACACTATCAGTGCGTACAAAATTAGATATTGTCTGAATAGGTACTACATTTAAATTTGAACTTAACTTTGTGACCATTAAAAGTATGTTCTATATCAGTGTTTCTCAACTGGTGGGTCGCGACCCAAAAGTGCGTCGCAAGACAGTTCTGCCTTGTTTCGTTCTGTTTCCTGTTCCGTTTTGTTTGGGTTTAGGAAATAGAATAAAATAAATTCCATTGTCTATCCTCTCATGATACCTGGAATCACTGTTACAAGTACCCCAGGCACATAATTTTTCCATTTTTGAAGCATAAACCCCATAAAAACGATGCAAGCTTCAGATCTTCCTATGTTTCTCTATGGCGCTGAAACCTACAGATGTCGGAGTTTCGCTCTCCGTGCAACTGATACTCGACTGCCATTGGCTCATCTGCGTTCGAGGGGAGGGGCTTACCGATAGGTCAATTGCACGCGCAAATGCGGGCGCGCTGTATATAATTTCACTAAAGCGCAAAAGAAATCACATAACTGGTACTTCATGTGTAAGCTGGGAAGGATTTGCATGAAGGTACGATATTCATTCTATTCAGGAGCAGTTTCCATGTTTCATGTTAGTATTGTGTATTCACCATGGTAACAATTTTTGTGAAATAATTTTGCCTTTATATATATCTCCTAAAAATGTGGGTCGTGGCTTGATGACCATGGGAAAATGTGGGTCCAATGGCCAAACCAGTTGAGAACCACTGTTCTATATAGTACGAATATGGGTTGCATGAATGAAATTCAGACACACTACATCCACCATGTTGTTACGGTCATGTGACCTACGGTACCAGTGTCAGCTGTGTCACTTCACTGCCTTTCATAAATCAATTCCCTTGGTCTCATGGGATAGTGAAGTGTCAACTGCACATTCCAGAATCTCAGTGGAAGTGGTAGGTCATCCGGGTATGTTTTTCAAATACTATGATTTCGGACATACTTCTGTTTTTGTGTACTTGTTTTTCGCCTGCTTTATAGTATGGAAGTATTCAAGTTCTAATCCAGCATGCCAAGTTGAGCTCACCTTGCGATAGAGTCTGATCCAACGTGCAAAAAGCGCATGCTTGCAAAGTCTGGACGGAGCCCCGGAGTCTCTTCTTTTCCCAGTAGACGCGTTGAGCACCTCCAGTTGGGTGTCACCTGCCGTCCAATTGACACTGTAACACACGGACTTCCCCTGCTGCCTGCAGTCGCTGTTGCTCAGGCCTGTGTATAGGAGAAAAGAGAGGGAGCGAAAGAAAGCAAGACGGGTAAGAAAGAGCACTCGAGGGAGGTTCTATTTAGCATGTGATTGCTGAAGTGTTTCATTAGCAGGCGAGCATGTCTGTGTGTCGTCTGTGCTATCTTTGAGGTAAACACTGGTTCCAGGCACAAAGGATCTCTCGGGCTCCTCAATCATTGCCGCATCGCTACACCAATTAGCATGGCATTCTTTCTTTCTTAAAGTGGAGAGTATCATAGCATGCCCATGTACTGTACTGCTGACTTGTAAATGCTATATGTGAGACACAATGGCGATATAGTGCGGTAGCACATTTACTAGGGTGACCATACGTGCCATTTTCCCAGGACGCGTCCTGGCCAGGATTTCTATATTGCCTAAAATATCTAGGTTTTGGCTTTGTTTGCGTGTGCAGACCGATCGGTGTATGACATCAAAGTACCATACAGACGGTTATGCTTTCGAAACGCTCTCGAGGTACTTTGATGTCAAACACTGATCGGTCTGAGCCACACTGCTTTTAAGTCGAACACACCTAATATGTACGCGTAAATTGCATCGCTTTGACCGTAGATCCCACCTTCTCACACGCCATGATTGGTCCATTATGTACAATGCTTGCATGTTATTGGTCAAACTACTTTTCGATCATTACCTTCAGCAAGCATGATAACAGGAAAACAAAGCCAAAACAAATCCTGGCCAGGACGCGTCCTGGGAAAATGGCACGTATGGTCACCCTACACTTACTAATCTGCGGAGAGTGTTGATATAACTTGACTAACTTTCTGCTGTGGAACGTATAAGATGCTGGAGCTCATATCCTGATAAAAAGCAACCTGGACATTGTGTAATATATCTCTTTTTGTTTTCCACAGTAGAAAGAAAGTCATACACATTTGGTAAATGACAGCATTTTAATTTTTGATTGAACTATTCCTTTAATCCTCCTGCAAATCTCAGATTTTCTATTCGGTGCATCTAAACAGGTGGAATAAATTGTCTGCTATAATAATGTGCATATCCTTTTATGCCGTAACGCAGCTGCTTTCTCAAGCCCTCGCTCACTTATGAACAGTGTCATTTCATACTCTGCATTTGGTTTATCCATTATATGTCAGTAATAGAGCATTTAATTTGTATTTTACCTCAAGCTGGCTTCATCATTTACTGTCAGTCACAATGCTGTCGTCTATCCATCATCCAGAGTATTTTACACAAGATGCTGCTAAATGTGATCACTGTGTTTGACATACGGCTACTCTTAAGTGCCACTTCATATCTTCTAAAAGTGATATGTAAAAGTATGTGACCTGTATTTAAAGGACATCCTCAGTAAAGTCATACACAGTCTCAATTTTGCTAACAAAGAGCAGGTTAGAGAGAATCATGCAAGAGTTTCGCAGTACAACGTTTACCATCTAGACACGGCACTTTTACCTACATGAGTCTCCAGTCTGAAACATTTGTCCAATTGCTAGTTCAATCTGGTTTATGTTGGTGAATTCTTTTGTTGCTGGAGAAGCAGGTGAACTAGCACAACTGAGCTGGTGAAGCAGATTGACTAGCGTTATACTATTAAAGATTGTTGATAATGAAAGTCTTACTGCTTAAGATAGTTATGTAATTTGGTTAAGCTAATTAAAGGTGTGCTTATAAAGTTCTGTTTATCAGTAATCTTTTACTAGCTTTTCTTTTTTTGAGTAGCTCTTGACTATATACTGACACCTACTGGCCTGGATGTATGAAGTTTGTTTACTAACCGCTACTGCTTCACAAAGCAGTTTGTCTTTTGTTCCTTTACTTTCTTGTACATAAACAATACATCGATAAATTCAGTCTAAAGGATTTACATGCATTGTTGAAGCTGGCTGTCGCATAGCTCGCACCAGACTTTATTTTTCACTCATACTCATTCTGTTCGGACCAGTAGATTGCAACCTCCATCACGTAGAATAAAACTTTTTTCTTGAAGACAAATGTGTCCAGAGTTTTCATCTCATGTACTCTGTGTGTATATAATTTGAATGATATTTCTCAACCTTCATTCACCTTCGTATTCACACATTTATTAAATATAGCTTATTTGTAAACATGCTGTTGTTTGGAGCTTTAATCTAACATCTGCATTATAAAATGCAACGTGCATTTAGTAAAACACAATTTAATGACCTCCCCTGCGCATAAGTGAAACTAAATAATGAGTCGATGATATACAAATAATGAGTCACAGGAAAAGTTTGAAGGAAATACCAGTCATTTTTATTTTCCCTCAAGCTGTCTTCATTTACTGTCACTAATGATGTTGTCTATACATCATGCAGAGTATTTTACACAAGAATGCTGCTAAAACACTAAATGTGATGCTGTATTTAAGATAATATGTCTGCTGTGCTAAAGCATCTGAGCGTTAAGCGCAGGTAAGACCACTGAGGACAGCCTCATTTTAGCTTCCTGACTGAAGGGATCATTTGCTTCCCTTACGATAAGAGATCTCGGCCGCTTCTTGGGAACTCTGCGCCCTTTATGATGGCGATGCCTAAAATAACCAGCCCATTTTCCCCAACAATAGAATCCAGACAAAGGAAGAGAAGCTCATCAATGGTGGTCAAAGGGGCTGTGCCGGAGACGTGCGGCCCACTGGGCGTGAGAGAAAGAGTGAATGGATCGCTCTCCTCTTCAATGGCAGTGATAAGGTGTTTGATGAGATTGATTTGGAGGATGGGTAGATCCAATAGAACAGTCCGTCTGCCATACTGAGGCTCAGGAGAGCAGTTTAACAAAGTGATGGAGCGAGACAGAGTGTCCTCCATGCGCATAAGGTCACGTCTGCTAAAGCATTGGCATGGTCTTAGGTTTAACTATGCGTTCAAGCCATACATTTTGTTAATATGCGTGTTCCCTTGGATTCAAACCCACAACCTTGAGTTTGCTAGTGTAACTGGTCCTACTTGCACAGCTCAGAGTGGGATTTAAACCAGAGTCAACTGGCATGGTGTGCCAACAAGTCGCTAGGGAGTGAGGTTTACAAGCACAGCTCTTACTACTTGGCCTCTATTACTCTCACACCATCTTTAGCCTCCCATGCTGATTGATGATGATTAGAATCCCACTTGGAGAGGTGCGAGTGAGACCAGTTATGCTTGTATACAGGGATCTACTGGTCAGCAGGGACTATAAAAAGCACGGCTGTTAACTCTGTTGTTCAGAGTCTTGCTAACATTTAGAAGATGAATAAGGGAAAGGTTTAAAGGACATACCGCTCAGTAGAGGCTGGTTACGGTGGTAGCAGGTAGGCAGAGGACCGACTCTCTCCAACCTGTGGTTCATCATCCTGGAGAAGTGACCCGTGTGTCTTAGGCTGCCCACCGTCAGGCTGTACAGGTACACCGGCTCCACAAAATGACTAAGCAACGCCCCCTGCAGGCCGAGCACATTCCACCTGTAGAGAGTGTACAGGGGTTAAGAAAGGTGTAGTCTCGTCCCAGACTTTTGAAAATGGGCAATATTCTATCCATGAACAGCCTATTTAAGGTTCGGTCACATTAAAGAAATTTCAGCGGAATTTCATGGACAAAGAAAAGTCCACTGTCTGTTTTTCAGTCGTGTGGCGATGTATGAAGCACAGCTCAAACAGAATGTGTGTTAATGGCAAGATTCTGGCCATAAACCGCCCATTTAAAGTGCCCCTATCATGCCATTTCGAATATTGCCTTTCGTGCAGTGTGTAATGTAGCTGTATATGAATGTAAACGTTCTGCAAAGTTGTAAAACCGAAAGTGCATGATAAAGTTATTGTCTCCCAAAAGAAAGAATCAACTCTGAACAGCCTAAACGAGTCGTCAGTAATTCGAATCACACTTCCGTGATGGCTACATGTCATGGGGTGACACATTTGCATAATGCCTGCCTATGTTCTACGTTGGCTAGCCGCGGAACAACTTGACCCCACCCTTATACACTAACAGTGTTTCCATCACCCTGTTTTTATGCGCATTTTGAAGTATCAAATCAGAAACGAGTGATGGAAACGGCAAATTTCGAATAAAAATCCCTTAATTCGCAAAAAAGTTTTTACGCTCGCTTGAGGTGGTTTTTGACTTGTGCGAAAAAGGGTTAATGCAAATAAACGGAATTAAATTAAATTAAACGGAGATGGAAACGCATTTGCCGAGTAAATTCCTCCATGCTCATCAAAAAAGTCATGTGGCTGCGCTATGGTACGGCAAAACCTAACCAGTGGACCAATCTCGTTCCTCAGCATCTGAAATGTTATGGTCATTTTGAAATGTCCGAGCAAAGTCTGTCATCAACGTATTTCTATATAATTGCTTCCCAGAACTGTTACACCTCACCACTTCCCAAACAGCAGCATTCACCCCCGAAAGCAATGACCGCATTTATTTTGTTTCGTCTGCTCGCTCTGAGGCGCAAGTAATTTATTATATAGGCCTATGAAAATTATTATATTCAGGGGTTTCTCCTACTTTCCAAAGTGATATATAACCTAGCGCCAGTTCTACCAGGAAGTGACGATTTTGTTCTCTTTGACACGTTGGATGGAAGCGGTGCTTATTCGTAAATGTTTTATGCGATATTTCAATTTTGCGCATAAGTTAAATTCGCAACTTTGGATGGAAACCCGTCTACTGTAGCTTGTTCATGTGGATAACCTCATGACAAGAAGACACTTTGTCCTATGATGTGAAAATAAATTTGTTTTATTTTCACTTCTGAAAGATGAGGCTGCAAAGAATCAGTGGTTAAAATGCATTTTTTTCACTGTACCACAGCAGTACAACCTCAATCTTTTTTGTGTTCCTGTCATTTTACTGACGACTGCTTCTGTAATCTTGGGGAGTTCAACGTGGGATTCACAAAACACTTGCTCCTGAAAGATGGCTCAGTACCCAGTTTATTTGGACCAGCTGGCTCCACTGAATCAAAACCTGTAAGTATAATAAATAATAGAAGTTTATATTTTCTATCGAGCATTCAAAATACGGAACTATGGCAATGGGCGTATCCTTTCCGACACACGCTGTACGCAGTAGACCAATCACAGCAGACTGGGCCATCTGACCAATCAGAGCAGAGTAGGCTCACGGAAAGGATGGGTTTAGAGAGAGTGAATCTTAGAACTGCTTTGAACGAATCGTTTAAGAATCATTGGAAAATTAGGTGATATCAAATGCATATTTTGAGAAAACTAAAGCATTTTTTGACCTTGCATGCATGTAAACCTATTATATGAGACTCCCAAAACAATATTAGGAACCTTAAAAATGGCATAATAGAGGCACTTTAAGGTTCGGACACTGTAGCAAAATTTCAGCAAAATTTTGTCGGCAAAGAAAAGACCATTGTCTATTATTATTTTTTTGCCTATTTCATGTTACGATGAACAACTCACACAGAAGTCACTTTCAAACCAAACGGCTTTCTGTTGGTCAGCGCCAAGAATCAGCCTGTACAACAAGATGGGAAATCTTTCATGCTTATGCAAAATTCCAGATCAAGTGGATTCCTATGAAAATGACTAATTTTTGCCCACACATATTTGTGAACAGTAACCTCAAATTTAACCAGGAAGACTCCTTGTGCTCGACAGCCCTAAACCACATTTCCCTAAATAAATGTGTGATTGCTAGTGACTATTTATTCTTTAAAAGTGCTCTTTGTATGCACTTGTATGTTCCAACCAATGTGGAAATTATGTTAAGGCAGCCAGTCAGATTGAAGCCTGTGATTTCAGCCAGTTTGTACCTGTTTTGTGTGCAAAATGCATCAGACGGCCTGGTTTTAAAATGGACAATACATTTTAAATAACTAAATAATTTAGTATCTACACAGCATTAAAAGTTAAGATAGACAGATAGATAGATAGATAGATAGATAATTATTGCATTTGATCACAGGCTAAATTCAGAATGCAATATCTCACCAGACAGAATAAACATTTTGTTTTTAACCTCAGACTGTAAGCTAATGTATTTAAGAAAAGCGCAATCATTTACAAATATTAAGCAGCTAATTTTTACAACATTGTTCTTTTGCTTAATTAATGCCTCTTTATCATGCAGGTAATGATTGCAGGCTCCTCTCTCTCTCTCTGTTCATCCCTGTTCATGACTAATAATAAGCCATTATAGTTTTTGCTTTCCCAAGCAGTCAATTAACATGGGCCGCTGTTCAAGAGCTGCCGCCCAGCATCTCAAATATGGATCCGTTTACCTGAGCAACAATCTGCTAGTGGAATCTCCTGCTTATCCAGACAAAATGATTTTTTGTTCTCTCTCTTTCTGTCTCGGATTCTACCAAAACAGAAACGATTCGGCCTTGCAATATTAATTTACACAGGAGGCAACGCTGTGAATTAGAAACATCTTTTAATTCTCTTGCAAGAAAAGCCATCTGGCTGCTGTAGAAATGTAACGGTGGGAGCCTCCCTCGTACCCTCCTCCTAACCTCCCTCACCCCCCGTCTCGCTCTCTCCTAGCACCCCCTCCAGTGCTGTAAAACGGAAGGCCATTAAAGTAATGTGTTCATCTACATAAAACTCAAATGGAATATGACGGATCATATTCACAGGCATGCAATTTATGCCGTCAATTAAAGCACTCATCAACTTAATTAAACATCCACTCTACTCAATCAGCTCGGCATACCTTACTGCCTCCGAACAATAACAGCACCTATCATAACTCTGCAAAAGTCGGAAGCTTTCTGTATCGAGTCCAGACTCAGAAATCAATCGGGGAATCACCTAATCTTATACAAACACCATTATGATACATAAATTATGACAAATACCTTGTCATCATTTTATTTAATATTTTATTAGTTCATATATTGCACAATATTTTTGGCCTATTTTTTTCTGCTATATATCTTATATTTTTTTTATAAGACTTTAGGGACCAATTCTCACTATTAACTTTGTTTATTAGCATGCATATTACTAGCATATTGGCTGTTTATTAGTACTTATAAAGCACATATTAATGCCTTATTCTGCATGACCATATTTTATATCCCTTAATGCTACCTAATACCTAAACTTAACAACTATTAATAAGCAGCAAATTAGGATTTTATTAAGGCAAATGTCATACTTAATAGTGAGAATTAGTTCCCAAATGAAAGAGTTTTTATAATTTTTATTGGCAATACTTTACAATAAAGTTCCATTTGCTAACAACAATTAACTACATTAGTTAACATAAAAATAACAGTAACACTTTACTTAAAGCCTTTATGTATAATGCATTATAAGCGTAGTTTTAATGCATTTATTATGCATTGTAATGCACCTAATAATGCATTGTATGATCTTAAGAATAATTATAACCACAGTTATAATACATTGTAATACTAATCTATTCACTGTTACACCTGTAAAAAAAAAAAAGTGTCAAACTAACCTTCAAATATTATAATGCATTTTAACTTTGGTTACAGTTATTTATAATGGCTTTAAGTATTAGTGTTACCAAATAATCTTTTACAACATTTATTAATCTTACATAATGTCATTTTCAGCATTTACTAACATATTATTCAAATCAAAAGCTGTATCTGTTCATTTTATTTAATGGACCCGCGCTAACATGAACTAACAATGAACAGTTGTATTTTATTAACTAATGATAACAAAGAAGAAGAAATACTGTAACAAATGTACTGCACATTGCAAATTAATGCATTAAATAATGATAGCTGCTGGGACCTTATTGTAAAGTGTTACCAATTTATTTTATATTCTCAAGATATCTAATATCTAATATATATATACATATATAGTTGTGCTCATAAGATTACATACCCCTTGCAGAATGCAAATATGTTAATAATTTGAACTAAATAAGAGGGATCATGAAAATTGCATGTTATTGTTTATTTAGTTCTCTGCTGAATAAGCTATTTCACATAACAGATGTTTATATATACTCAACAAGACAAAATAATAACTGAATTTATAAAAAATGACCCCGTTCGAAAGTTTACATACCCTTGAATCTTAATAATCCGGGTTGTTTCCTGGATGATCCACGACTGTTTTTCTGTTTTGTGATAGTTGTTCATGAGTCCCTTGTTGCTCCTGAGCAGTTCAACTGCCTGCTGTTCTTCAGAAAAATCCTCCAGCTCCTGCACATTCTTTGGTTTTCCAGCATCTTCTGCATATTTGAACCCTTTCCAAGTGACTGTATGATTTTGAGATCCATCTTTTCACATGGAGGACAATTGGGGGACTCATACATAACTATTATATAAGGTAAAAACATTTACTAATGCTCAAAAAGGCAACACAATGCATTAAGATCTGGGGGGAATGTAAACTTTTTGAATTGGATGATCAGGGTAAATTGTACTTATTTTGCCTTCTGGGAAACATTTAAATATTTATGTAGCTTCTTAAGTGCAGTACCAAATGAAAAAAATACGATATTTAAACAAAATAAGAAAAATTTACACATCATCATCCTGTTCAAAAGTTAGAAAATGATTTTTTTTTTGCAGTAGGGTTCCATTATCACAGAATAGCTTTCCTGTGGCCGAACGGAGGCAGTGGAGGAGCGCGGGAGGGTGAGATGGAGGATAATGATGTGAGGTCAGGGAAGATGATGAAGGGATGAAAAAAATGAGTGCGACTAAGGATGAAAAAGAGGGTGAGCTGGTTGAGGGCAGTGGAGATGAATGGAGTTGGTCTATAAGGGACTATAAGGACTCTAAACTTCTTTTCCAGCCTGCTCTTGATGGTGAACTTGATCAACGACCCCTCTGAGTTGTGGGCTCAACAAAAGAGCGGGATAACTCAACGGGATATAAAATGGAAAAGGAGTGGCACTCAGAAAAAAAAGATCTGGATGCTCCATTTTGTCTTATTCTGTGTGTTTTTTTCACAAAGTAATTACTTTAACCCTGCATCATGACCTAGCCAGATAGAATCAGACCCTTGTGGTCCTGGCCGATGCAATCTGATTGGTCAAATGAATGGCCCAGGGGATAGAGCTTCACCTTAATGTGACTCTGTGTCCCTGTGCCCAGTCTAACATACACACATTACATGCAGGGTTGGGTGATTCACTGGTTTAAAAGATGCTGGTAGGAATTTGTCAGCTGGTGTACATTAGAGCAGGGGTGCCCACACTTTTTTGTGTGGAGATCTACTTTTCAAATGAGAAACTCACAGTGATCTACCAAGTGAAAAATAAATAAATGATAAAATACATATAAAATAAATAAATAAAAATGCTTGTTGGGATGTATCTTTAGATTGCATTAATTTAATTTTTCATAAAAAAATAAATAAAATAATGTTATATTCTTAGTATCCCTGTAGAACCGGGCCTGCATTTACCTAAAGCAGTGGTTCTCAACCTTTTTTACTCCAAGACCCCCTCCTCTCCAAATCCATACTGCAAGCCCAAACTTTTCTATTCACTAAAACCTTTGTATTTGTTATTACTTTTCAATTACATGTAATTTTTTTTAAATAAAACAAATTCAAGATAGATTTAAATATTCCATGTTCTTTTTTGCAAACATAATTAGCAAAAATGTCACTGCAGATATTCTATACAACTTAAAAGCATGTAAAGCTCAATTATACAGTAATTTTAACATATAAGCACAAGTCAATTTGCCATCATTTACTGATGCTCAAGAAAGCAACACGATGCATTAAGAGCCGGGGGGTGTAAACTTTTGAACAGGATGATGATGTGTACATTTTTCTTATTTTGTTTAAATATCGTATTTTTTTCATTTGGTACTGCACTTAAGAAGCTACATAAATATTTAAATGTTTCCCAGAAGGCAAAATAAGTACAATTTACCCTGATCATCTAATTCAAAAAGTTTACACCCCCGTCTCTTTATGCATTGTGTGGCCTTCTTGAGCATCAGTACATGTTTTCACCTAATAGTGATGTTTGAGTCCCCCAATTGTCCTCCATGTGAAAAGATGGATCTCAAAATCATACAGTCAATGTTGGAAAGGGTTCAAATATACAGAAAATGTTGGAAAACCAAAGAATGTGGAGGAGCTGGAGGATTTTTCAGATGTATCCTCGTATCGTTACACTCCAATAAAACAAATTCAAGATAGATTTAAATATTCCATGTTCTTTTTTGCAAACATAATTAGCAAAAATGTCACTGCAGATATTCTATACAACTTTATGTATGTATGTAAAGCTCAATTATATGATAATTTTAACATACAAGCACAAGTCAACCTGCCATATCAAACAATACCACAGGGAGATGCCAAAGGGCTGCATATAAACTACTATATTATTCAGGTCCATTCAGAATCACTAAACACACCAAAATACAAATGAAAAATGAAACCATTCTGAACTCAGCGATCTCACCCCTTAGATACTGTTACTATGCACTGAGAAGCGTGCATACTACAGTGAAATCTCACGAAAATATGCACAGGTCACAAAGGAAAAAGATAAGAAATTGTATTTTGCATGAAGAAAATAGAGATTTTTTAAAGAAGATCTTATTTATTTGCAATGTGAATTTTTACATGACAATTTTCCAAAAATGTCACAGGTGGTTGTCTACTTTAGTCAACATAGATGCAAACATTTATGAATAATTATAGCAATTATCCTTATTTCTCTTATTATTTTATTATTCTCATTATAAAAAAAATTATTTTTGTTATTTTATATTACAATATTATATACGTCTTACTCTTAACATCGTATGGCATATATTTGCATATATATGGCATATATATTTCTTCTTTAATCAGCATAAATTAAATGCAAACATTTATTTACAATTATAACAATTCTCATTATTGTAATGGGGAAAAAGTTTTTTTTTTTGAATTTTTTTTACAGTTTTAAGTGGACAATGATTGTTGTCATACAAATAATGCAACAAAGTAAAAAAATAAATAAATAAAAAAAAAGATCTAAAACCAACTTTCTTTATGCAATTTTCTTATTTTAATCATTCTAGACCAAAGGACATTTTCGGAATATTAACTCCATATTAACCCTAAATCCATGACATTAACTGATCATAGCCTTGACTTCTGTTTAAATGTGTGTAACAGTACAAGCAGTGGTGGAAAGAGTACTGAAAAAATATACTCAAGTAAAAGTACCATTACCTTCCAAAAAAATGTAGTGTGAGTAGAGTAAAAGTACTTGTCCAAAAAACTACTTGAGTAAGAGTAAAAGAGTAGCCTATTTAAAAGTACTCATGAGTATTGAGTAGTGAGTACTGAGCTGTGGATTCTACCCCCTCATAATAAACACTGTACACTGCAATTGATACATTCTAAAAACGTTGTACATTCTGTAATTCACATCATCTTATTTGTCAAAGAATGAAGAATATCTATCATCCAGCAGTTTTAATTTTGACTGCCAACTCTCTAAAATACATCAAAACAGCACAGAAACAGTATTCAGTTGAAGAAAAGATGAAAGTTATTCTCAGTACAATCATCCCCATTTAAATCATAAAGTTTGAAAAAAATATATTTAAAATCATGTGTAAGGCCACTGAGACAGCATGCTGTTGTTGCACAAAATATTAATGTTTAGAACAGTGCAAACACAAACACCATTAGAAACTCATAGTTCAGCATCACACACCATGATATGGGTTAAAATGAGAGCCCATTTCTCTCCAAAACGGTGCCAGTTTTAGCGTTTTGCAATAAAGAAATAAAAATAACTAAACTTGATAAGTTATGTTACAATTTTAACATAAATGCACATTGTTCTAGAAGGATGGCAAATTCATGCCATACCTTTTACACATTTACTCGAATTGTTATGCTGATAATACAATTTGCAAGGAAAAATGCATTAAATATAGCGGAGTAAAAGTACCGATACATCACTTAAAATGTACTCAAGTAAAAGTAAAAGTACACAATTTTTAAACTACTAAAAAAAGTACAATTACTGATAAAAACTACTTAATTACGGTAACGTGAGTATTTGTAATTCGTTACTTCACACCCCTGAGTACAAGTAATCAGAAACGTTCACAATCACACTTCTCAGGTTGTCAAAGCTCACATAAACAAACAAAGTCAACTAATGGTGGTAATTAAATCAAGCATATGGCAGCCAGCTCAAACACAGCTGTGTGTGTTGGAGACGAGTAAGTGTGTGTGTGTGTGTGATCTCTGGGCAGTGCGATTCACACATTTATAGAAGGTGTGGACTGAGTGTCAACGAGACAGAAGCGTGAAAGCAACACAATGTCTGAAACTGGAGTAATCACACTCTAGGCGAAATACCTCGGCAAATATCCATCCGCTCACATCACCTTAAGTGTCATTCTGACGTCCAGAACAGCTCTGAGGGCCTTAAGATCATGTAGAGTGAGACTTTGTTAAAACATGACTAAACGTCCCAGGAGAGAGACAGAATTAATGAGAAACTACTCTAAAGTTGAATAATCCCTGTCAGTTTTACAGTTTGAATGAAATGTGACATTTTCCAGCATATATTTATATATACACACACGCACATTTTTTATATTATATAATACGATATAATTCAGCAAATGCAATTGAATTCAAAAAGTACAGACATTTAAAATGTTACTAAAGATTTCACGTGTGAGTGTACGTATACTGTATATATATATATATATATATATATTATACAGTATACGCCATTTTGGAGAGTATCCAAGAATGTATTCCTCGAAAAAACAGCGATGTTTACGTTCGGGGGGAAAGCGCGCGCATGAACGTAATCTGCATAATCTGCGTTGTTTACGCTTAGGTAGGAGCGTGCGTATGTGTTGTGATACTCT
>NW_015626390.1:1988025-1988353 GCF_001515625.1 Sinocyclocheilus rhinocerous
TATTTGTTTAAAGTGTTTGCAAACCAAATGTTATTGCACTTTTGTTCATATAGCAGTATTTTTAAATGAAAAAAGTGCACAATACACTACTTTTGAATTCATTATTAAATTTTGTGCATAACAGTGCAATTAATCGCAAAGACAAATCATGCGATTAATATATATATATATATATATATATAAAAACATTTTTTATATTATATAATACTTTTATTCAGCTAATGCAATTGAATTCAAAAAGTACAAACATTTATAATGTTACTAAAGATTTCGTGTTTGTGTGTACATATACTGTACACACACACACACACACACACACATATATATA
>NW_015626390.1:1988570-1995761 GCF_001515625.1 Sinocyclocheilus rhinocerous
ACACACACACACACACATATATATATATATATATATATAATGAAAACAAAGCTGCAGTCTACATATAAAATGCAGGTACATATAAAAATAGAGAACGTCCATGAGAACACAGATTAACAGTGTGACGTGTCCCATACAGAAGCTAATTATTGAAGGATTATCAATCAAAGCACAGGCATCATCATAAGACAATAAAAGTGATCATTCCAGTCCCAAACACCATTGGTTTGGATAACTCTGTTCCTCAAGGCAAATATCATGCCAACCTTTCCCTCAGCCATTATAATGGCGTATAAAAGTCGGCCTATTTAAACGAAGCTATTTCTTCCTCATAAAAACGAATCCTCTAATAAAGGTAAACCTTAAATCAATACACTGTCCAGCACTTCACAAATCATGCTTTAGGGATGGTCAGCCTACTCTCTGAGGAAAAAAGGTAAAAAACACAAATCAAATATATATTACATTAAAAAAATCTAAATAAAATGAATAAATAAAAATACAAACACATTATATAGTGTCAAAATTGAATGCAAAATCTGCATTTAAATGTTTTCTACAAACTGTAGCAAGGTGAAATCAGTTCCAAATATCAGTAAAATAGGAACTGGCATAAATGTGGACTTTAATTCAAAACACTTTATTTCACACATGGGATCAGATGGTTCATTTACTGTCTTCTCATAGCAGGAACGTCCAGAAACAAAGCTGAGACCCGTGTTTGATTACTTTGTTTTCTTTGTACATGTGAATGTTGCTGTGTTTTTGATCCTGACCTGGAAATCTTGTCGGTGCATGACATGGTGATGAGACGTTCTCCTTGAAGGACTCCGTCCCACGTCTGAAAGGGTCCTGTGGACTTCAAGGGCAGCGTACCCTCCCCTGATTCAATCTTTGTCCGTAGGTGGCTGTGAAACTTCTTCACCAAGTGTCTGTTGCTGTGCACTGTGAAAAATTCAAAAGGTGTTGGCATCATTTATTCAAAAATACACTTCAAATAAAAATAAAAAACTCAACTTTTGTCTTAAAAGACACTCATGACTGTGTGTCAAGGTCGACAAGTCTCTTAAAAGATCAGATAATTTGACTTTTTTTCCTGACGAGGCAAAGGTAGTTCAGAGTCAGACTGTAAAATATTGCGTGGTTCAATCCTCCAAAAAAATAGCTGTAACTGCATATATCAATACATTTTAATGATTTTTTTTTCAACTTCCGCCTAAATGTAATGCATTTTAAAATAATATTTACCTTGCTAAGGAATTTCTAAGATTTATATGGATTCAAACATTTGCCATATCTGTAAAGATTATTCATTAAATTCATTAAATGTATTTTTTTATTTATTTTAACTTGGTTAATCCATTAGGATTAAGATATATAATTGGAAAATATAATGTATATATATCTGTACCCCCAATTTAACAGTTAAACAGTTGAATAGTTCACCCAATTTAAATGTATTTAGATAGAGGACGTGTATTTTGGCCAGAAGCAGTGGTGTGAAATTAAAAACATCTTAATGATGAATTTGTTTCTTACAAACACAAAGCTTTTGACTTCACAAGATGTTAACTGATGGACTGGAGTGGTGTGGATTATTGTGATGTTTTTATCAGCTGTTTGGACTCTCATTCTGACGGCACCCATCCACTGCAGAGCATCCACTGGTGAGCAAGTGATGTAATGCTACATTTCCAAATCTAAAAACAAACTCATCTATATTTTGGATGGATTGAGGGTGAGTATTAAACTATTACTTTAATGTTATTAAAAAGGAGGCCTGAAAATGACGAAAAGTTACAGTATAAAGCTAAGTTATATGATTTGTTTAACCATAATGGTTCTGTTTAATTCCTCATCTATGAATATATGACTTAGTACCATATGATTTATATTTTCCACATATTTTAGCCTACAATGTTCGGTTAAAGTTTAAATGCAACAAAAAACTGAATGAATGAATAAATACATTCTCCTTAAAATGGAATAAGTTTGGATTAAGTTTTAAAACCCCCAGAAACCAAAGAACTTGACACATATAGTACGTAACATCTGGACACTTCAAAAAGTCTGTATTAGATACAGAAGCGAGCAGAAGAGATGATACAGACAAGCGAAGAATCTTACAATCGGAGGTGATTTCATACGGCGAGTTGACACGGCCGTCCCCGCAGGGCGACGTACTGATGTACATGTGGAAGAGGACGTTCTCTCGGAGTCTCAAACAGGAATCTTTGTGCCGTACGAAGATCGATTGCTCCCAGTCCTCTTTCCTTTTGCTTCAGAGTGATCACAGACCGCAGGCGGGAAGAGAGAACAGAAAAGGGAGACATGAGAAACGACCATGTCTGAAAGTGTTCGGCGCTCACATCCCGGGCTAATAATGGGCCGAGGACACAAAGGAGACAAATATTGGCCTTGCCGTGACCAAGGCTAGTTCCGTCACTGTCACATTCCCCTCTCGCGCGCTCTCTCTCTCTCTGGTACACAATCTCAAATCATTACTCTGTCAGAACAAGGCGAATACAAATGACCGAGACAACAGCGAGCTGTAATTCTTTAACCCAGATGATCTGTAGCTAGTCAGCTGTAGGGAGGACACGGCGTTTCCTGCAGAGCCGTCCCACTTTTACACATATCATCATAATTAGCACTAACGCCTCACTGTGACATCTTACAAAGGACGTTTCGGAATAGTGCACGAGGTGAATTGCGCACGGGGAGCGCATTACATACGCAAACATCATCGTCGCTAATTGGCACCTAAGCTGTGCTAATTAGGCAAACGACCTGCGATGTCAAGGGTGGAGTCGTGCTGCTCCAGATCTGTCTACTGAGGAAGGTGCTGTGGTATTTTATTTGCCGAACGTAATGACTTATCTTCCAAACTAGACTCCAGACTGAGTCAAACAGGCCCATTTAGTGGTAGATAATGCACTCTGGGAAGACGCATATGCAAATTTGACATTACAGGAGGCTTTTCTATACAGCAATCTGCTACATCGAGGAAGACATTTAGAGTCTTTGCTGCCGCACAATGATACCTCCAACACCAGACCAGACTCAAATGACAGTGTGTTTTCTCTAAGAATGAAGAATGAACACTTTGGAACGTACATCTAAGTCCTCTGTTGGGTGCGAAATGTGCTTCTCTGAGAAGATGTGTTGTTTGCGTAAAGCTCTAAGGGAGTTTTTCAGGTTCAATATGTGTTAAGCTCTCTTGACAACCTCTGTGACATGCTGTTGATTAGCGCAGAAAATAATTTCGACTTAAAGGGAAAATTGATCTTATCTTAAATAGTGCACTTACTATGGAGGGTGATTTGGTTCAAAAACATTTTTGGTTACACTTTATTTCGATAGTCCACTTTAGACATTCTACTAACTACCATTTTTTGTTATGCTGGTAGAAAATCTCTTCACATCTGATAGTGATCACTAAGTTAAGTGGTCTAAATGTATTTTTATGTATTTATATCATCTGTGGAAGGCGTAGGACCATAAAATGTTCGTCCAATCAGATCCCTCGGTCCGAGGGCTAAGATAAGCTGTCCTACCTGCCTGTCAACGTATGTATTTGCATACCTCCTCGCACCCTGTTTGCGTAGACATGATACCTCATCATCGTGTTCCATTACGCTATTGCAGACCAAACGAGAATGGAAAACATTGCTATTGTAATATTATGCTCTTTGTACTGTAATGTTTTTTCACTCAATGAGACACTTTATATGTCACGATGTGACTTTATATCACATTGCAACTTCATATCATTTCTCAATCATGATTTGGTTCGACTAATTGCAACAATGTGTGTCTTTATATCTTACAATGTGACTTTGTTTCTTCTTACTCGTTATTTTTAACTCTGAAATGGTAACAGGTTTCCACTACACAATGTCAAAAGTATATCAACGAGGCTTAGATATTGTGTTTATATAGCTCCATGAAAAGTCAGTAAACCACAACTTTTGCTTCCCTTGTGAATAAAGTACACTACAGCATACTTTTAAAAAGAGTACTTACAGGAATAATACTTTAGTGTGAACTGAATGTAATGTTTTCGACATTTAACTGTATGTACTGTGTTATAGTTTACATTTATATTAAATGCAATTAGCTGAACTTTTCAGTGCTTTTTTGACCCATTTCAGTAGGACTTATGCACATCTTTATATGTGACCCTGGACCACAAAACAAGTCTTAAGTCGCTGGGGTATATTTGTAGCAATAGCCAAAAATACATTGTATGGGTCAAAATTATCGATTTTTCTTTTATGCCAAAAATCATTAGGATATTATGTAAAGATCATGTTCCATGCAGATATTTTGTAAATTTTGTAAAATATTTTTGTAAATTGAAGATTATGTAAATATATTGCTAAGAACTTCATTTGGACAACTTTACAGGCAATTTTCTCAATATTTAGATTTTTTTTTTGCACCCTCAGATTCCAGATTTTCAAATAGTTGGATCTCGGCCAAATATTGTCCTATCCTAACAAACCATTCATCAATGGAAAGCTTATTTATTCAGCTTTCAGAAGATGTATAAATCTCAATTTCGAAAAATTGACCCTTATGACTGGTTTAGTGGTCCAGGGTCACATATATAATTTCTTAATTACTTCTATTGTCTTTGATATATGGCTAAAATGTACTGCGAATGAACTAAGCATTTATAGTAAACTAAAATATAATACTTTGTAAATCATGTATTTATGCAAGTTTGGTAAAAAATTAACAGTAACACTTTATTTTAAGACACTTGTTACATGTACTTACTATTATAATAACAATTAATTATGCATAATTACATGCAAGCAACCCTAAAACAAATCCTAATCCTAACCCTAACCCAAGTACATGTAGGTAATTTATATTACTCAGTACTTAAATGTATAATTACACTGTAACAAGGATACAAAATAAAGTGTAACCAAATTAACTAGTGCCCTTTTATTTCATTAATATTATATTATCTGCAAATATAGTTCAATTATGACAACACTCGGAACATTTTAGAATGGTGATGGATATGACAATGTTAATGTATTTGGTCTTGGCGGAATAGATCTGCTCTGCTGCTGCTGCTGTTGGTTATTGCTGTAGTTGTAGATTATTGCTGCTGCTGCTGCAAGCAAGTACAGGAACTTGCTACTGCCAATGCATACGGCGAGTTTCATGACTGAAATATATATTTATTTTTTAAAATATACTTTAAAGATTTGAAGTACACTACAAGTGCACATTCAATACAGTTAAACACACGTCTTTTTCACAAGGGTTGATATGGACAAAGACACTGTTTACAGTGCCCATCTACCCAGAAATAGTAGTTTCATCAGAAGACAATATATATACATCTTTACAGCTCAGCTTTACAGCTTTACACTCAATTTCTTTGTGCAGACAAAAATAAGTGCTTTAGAAAAAATACACACTGCATAATTCTACTTGACTTCCAATGTAAGTGCATTACCATAAATTAGATTTCACTTCTTTTTACAAACCGATAGATAAGTTGAAGTCATTTTCTGTGGTATTTGAACATGCTTCTCATGCTTACAGAGTTTAACTTGTTTTGAACCCGGAATATCCCTTTAATGTTTTGGGGAAACTTAATGCACATCATAATAAATCACTTCATTTGTGCATCTAGACATCATGCTGTTCTCTAGCATGCAGTTATTTTTCATTCCTCATGTCATTTTTTAAAGCGGTTTCTTTGAAAAACACAATCCATTTTGCATCATAACATCGCAATTTACACAGTGAAGTTACTGCATCGTGTGTATGTGTGTGTACGTTTAGGTTTATTCATCTTACATTGGGTACAAGTTTGTCTTCAGAAGTTGGCTAAATTTGACAAACCCTCCCACTGGGAGCGTCCTCACAAGGTAAAATGACTCATAAATAAAATAAGTGTTTTATTTCCGGCATAGGGGTAGGGTTTGGGTTAGTGCTCATAATTATGTAAGCTTTATGTATAAATGATAAAATGTAAATGTGTTGTCATTTACCTGAGGTGTAACTCTAGTTGGGAGTACAGGAAGCGCAGCAGTGCTCGTCTGGTGGTGATTTCAGCGTGACAGTCATTGACCACCAGACCCTGGTCACTGATATACTCTCCATTAATGCATTTAGTGCCGGTCGATAGCGCCACCACTTGGGCCTGTCTCAGATCCAGACCTGATGAGCACAAACACACACAAACACATGTGACAGCTTCATAATATTGGATCCGACAGCAAATAAATGCAAATAAATACTGCAAATAAATTCCAGTTCACACCAAGAACGATAGATAACTATAGTGATAATTATATTGCCGTCCACACCAATGGATGATAATGTTCTGGCCATTACATGTGCACACTGCTGGTTTGTTATCTGACACTTTTAATGCTTGAGCAGAATTCTGATTGGCTGCCAATGTTTTTATCGTTCATGAGCTATAAAAAATCATTTTGAAAGTGATTCCATCTATATCATTCCACTGCATTATATTTGTGTTATAGAGTTATACAGTACCTCCGCTCCCTATTCGCAGAGGGGTTGGGTTGGGCATATATATATATATATATATATATATAGTGTTGGGTGTAATTAGTTACAGTAATTTCATTACTTTTCCCTTGAAAAAGTAAAGTAAGGGATTACTCTTATTTTTTCTGTAATTTAATTACTACTTCTTATGTAATTGAACTTATTACTGACTGTAGACTGTAGAACATTCATATACAATACAATAGTGGATTTAACATAAAAATGTAAAGTCTAACTTTAAAATGCATGCTTTTTATGTACACTTCTCAGTTTAAATACTGTGGCGAGTAAATAAGAATATTGGTAAAAATTTGGTGTCCAATTCTCACTATTAACTAGTTGGTTATTAGCATGAATATTACTGGGATATTGGCTGTTTATTATTACGTATTCTGCAAGACCTTGTTCTAAACACTTAATCCTACCCAATTCTTAAACTTAACAACTACTTTACTAAGTATTAATAAGCAGTAATTAGGAGTAAATTGAGGCAAAAGTCATAGCTAATAGTTAGTTAATAGTGAGAATTGGATTCTAATCTAAAGTGTGACCAGAATAATTTATGTAGTTATCTATTATTTATTTGAATTAAAAGAACTGTTTCATGTCTATCCTTGTATCATTAACTTGTCGAGGTTGATA
>NW_015626390.1:1996401-2032963 GCF_001515625.1 Sinocyclocheilus rhinocerous
CTTAATCCTACCCAATTCTTAAACTTAACAACTACTTTACTAAGTATTAATAAGCAGTAATTAGGAGTAAATTGAGGCAAAAGTCATAGCTAATAGTTAGTTAATAGTGAGAATTGGATTCTAATCTAAAGTGTGACCAGAATAATTTATGTAGTTATCTTTTATTTATTTGAAAGAATGAAAAGAACCGTTTCATGTCTGTCCTTGTATCATTAACTTGGCGAGGTTGATAAAGGATTTAGAAAGTAACTAGTTATAAGTAATTAAATACTTTTTGGAGAGAGTAATTTTTACAGTAATCTAATTACACTGTTGAAGATTAGTTAATTAGTAACTAGTAATTAATTACTTTTTTAGAGTAACTTACCCAACATTGTATGTATGTATATACAGTGGGTACGGAAAGTATTCAGACCCCCTTAAATTTTTCACTCTTTGTTATATTGCAGCCATTTGCTAAAATCATTTAAGTTAATTTTTTTTCCTCATTAATGTACACACAGCACCCCATATTGACAGAAAAACACAGAATTGTTGACATCTTTGCAGATTTATTAAAAAAGAAAAACGGAAATATCACATGGTCCTAAGTATTCACCCCCTTTGCTGTGACACTCATATATTTAACTCAGGCGCTGTCCATTTTCTTTTGCGTGATTTCTGAATGCTTGAGACTATAAAATCAATCAGACAACTGTATTAATAAAATAATAGCCATAGGTAACTGTCTAGAGCTACAGTTGTAATTTGAAAACAATACAATTTAATTAGCTACAATTTATTTATTTATTTACTTTTATATTTTATTAAAGTTCTATTTTGACCCTTATAGTAGGTGCTTTTTTTTTTACATCCATAATATTTGGGGGAGGGGGCACAACAATATAATTTGTACACAACAACTTTTTCCGGCAAGGATGCATTAAATGGTTGAAAACAAGTGAATCAAAGTGAGAGTAAGGACATATATAATGGTTACAAAAGTGTCCTATTTCAAATAAATGCTGTTCTTTTGAACATGTTATTTATGAACATGTTATAAGAAAAAAGTACCACGATTTCCACAAAAAAAAAAAAAAAAAAAAAAGCAGCACAATGTTATTACAATTGTTATATTACAATATAAAAGGGTTATTTTAAACTATAATAATTTTTTTCACAATATTACTGTTTTTAGTATATTTTTGATCAAATAAATGCAGTCTTGCTGAGCATAACAATTTAAAAACATGTATAAAATATATATAGTTTAAGAGCAGCGTTTACTAACAGTTTGTGTACAAGGTGGTTGCGCAGGTCCTGAGTGACGTGCTCGTGCCAGGCTTTCCTCACACCGGTGGCTGACAGAGGGGCCGCTGTGGGCAGGTTACTCATGCTGCCTACCGTGAGGCCATCCGGCATCAGTTTTCAATATTGATGATAATCAGAAATGTTTCTTGAGCAGAAAATCAGCATATTAGAATGATTTCTGAAGGATCATGTGTCACTGAAGACTGGAGTAATGATGCTGAAAATTCAGATTTGCATCACAGAAATAAATTACATTTAAAAAATATTCAAATAGAAAACAGTTGTCTTACATTGTAATAATATTTCAGATTTCTACTGTATTCTCTATTTCTATTTGCCAAGAATTCACAATCTGCATTTGCGTACTTGCATCAAGTGTTCCTGGCTTAAGGATTAGAGAGAAAATGGAACCAAATTTGAACCATTTTTGGTGCAAGAAAAAATATATGTTGGATGTGACCTTTTAAAAAATAAGCAGCATGCACAAGGTTTTTATCAAGACAGATACTACTATGAATTCTGCTGTAGTCTACAATAAAAGCTGTTCTTTGCTGATGTTCTTTACACAAGGACGAGTAACTCCTAACTTGCTGCGGTCGCGCTGGTCATCAATGCACAAAGCTTTTCTGTGACATATTCATCAGCCACAGCAAGACGAAATCCACAACCCCGGCACAAAGCATCTCCACCTGCCACGGCCCGCTGTACCTGTCTCACAGCTGCTCGGACACGATACGGCCCCAGCAGGAGGACACAGGCTTCGCTGGGATCTCTGCACTGAGAACAGCTCAAGCGTGTGAGCGGATGTCTCAGCATGCTTAACCGTAAAGCTCTGTGTGCTGGAAAAAAATATACATCTCCCCATCGCTTCAAAAATGTAGTGTTCGCTGCCTCATGTAGACGTGCAGGCTAGAGGCAACATATCAGCTTTTTTCAGTCGGGGCCCAGATGGAATTGCACGCTGTGGCCCGCCGCCACCAGCGCGGCTGGCTGGCAATAACAATAATAAAAACTAATATTGAGGTGGGGTTAAAGGCATAGCCTTTGAAATCCATTCTTCCACTTTTCACTGCTTGCTGAACCAAGAAAGAGAGAGAGACGAGAGGTCGTGAGAAGAGGAGAAATAGATGAAACGTGAGTCAGAAAAAGAGAGACTGGGTCTAACGGAGCCATAAGTCTAGAACGAAGCGGTCAATAGCTCATTTTTATCATACTTGTTGATATGAGGTTTTCTGGACGTTCTAACTGTGGAGCACTACATGTATTCATATAAACTATTTCATTCATAAATGGATATTCTGTCAAGCATTTTTACAAACTCACGGCATTCCAAGGTCATATGCCTTACTTTCTTTTGGAAAACACAAAAAGAGAACTTTAGCAGAACGTCCATGTTGAGGTCCATGTAAAAAAAAAAAAAAGAAGAAAGAAAGAAAGAAAACATACATATAAAAACACCATATACTGTATATTCCTAATACTTTAAATACGTGGGAGTTTTTAAATCTATTTTTCAAGGTATTTTATTTTTACAATTACAGTATCATAAATTAATAATTCATAAATATGATTGCTTTGGCAGAATTGCACTACCTTGTCTTGTCATAAAAAGGTACAATTATCAGATATTTTAAGAGATTTATTAGCCTTTTTGATATCTCCTGCATTATTATTTATGTATGTTTCCGCATGCAAATTACAACTTAGGTTTACATATATCACAATTCAAACGTCTGCAATCAGATTATTAAAAAAAAAAAAAATTTTATTCAGCAAGGATGCATTTAACTGATCAAAAGTGACAGTAAAGACATCTAAAATATTATAAAAGATTTCCATTTCAAACAAATGCTGTTCTTTTGAACTTATTTTTCATCAAAATATACGATAAAATAAAAAAAGTATCAGTTTCCACAAAAATATGAAGCAGCACAACGGTTTTTAACTGATAATAATCAGAAATGTTTCTTGAGCAGCAAATCAGCATATTAGAATGATTTCTGAAGCATCATGTGACACTGAAGACTGGAGTAATGATGCTGAAAATTCAGCTGTGCATCACAGAAATAAATTACATTATATAATTATGGAATAAATGACAAAATATAAAAATCTGTGATTTATTTGTCATTTTTATTTGTTCCCACTCCCATTCATTTTAAGGAAAAGAGTGCCATTAACAGTCTTCAAAATATCTCCTTGCTGACAGAATTTTCATTTGTGTGAGAACACATTCCTAATAAATTTAGGAATTTTGACAATCATGATAGCATAAGTGCCGTATGTGACATGCAGAAAGGGTAAGTGAATCCAGGAAAAAGGAAAACAACGCAGCTGCCCAGCACCAAACCATCACGGTGAGTTATGCCCTTCTTTTCGCACACTATTATAGGACTCTACCTCTCCATCTATCAAAGACAGACTCAAACGTCCCAAATGTTCCTCTGAAGACAAATGCCAGCTGGTTCTGCCCAGTCTCCAGCTGCCTTACCTGATCTATCCCAGCATGCATTGGTACAGTGCACAGCAGGGACCCAGCATGCCCAGGTTTTGTGTTTAGGCATCTTTATTCAACAATCCCCCAAAGCAAAAACACTTCAGAAAAAAAAAAAGTAAGTTAAAAGGCCCCAACCACCTCACCCTCCCAGCCTGTTCTCTCCATGCTGTTCCATTTAATGATAGTTTAGATCAATCTGGCGATGGCAGAGAGAGAGAAAAGAGAGTGTGTAGTCATTTCTCTTTGTACCGGCATGAAATTGTTGTAAAGGCTCTTCTCTCGGTGTGAGGGGGTGGTGAGGCCTGTGGGCACTGCTGCTTTTAGAAGAGCAATAATCATCAACATCTCTGAGAAAGCACATTGTGCCAGTGAGGTGGGTACAAAGGCAAACACCCTGGATGTGAACATGATTGCTGTTCTCTCTACCCTTCAGCAGACCGCTGTGTAAAGAACAGAAAAGAGAACATCACAGTATCAAAGGCAAGTGTGCGAAAAGACACGCACTATTGAACAACTAGTAGTCTTTAAAACAAATAGTCTTTAAAATTAGTTCACCAAAAAAATTAACATTTGCTGAACATTTACTCACCCCCAGGCCATCCGAAATTGAGTTTGTTTTTTCAGATTTTGAGAATTTAACATTATATCACTTGCTCACCAGTGGATGCTCTGCAGTGAATGGGTGCCGTCAGAATAAGAGTCAAAACAGCTGATAAAAACATCACAATAATCCACAAGTAATCCACACCACTCCAGTCCAGCAGTTAACATCTTGTGAAGCCAAAAGCTGCAAGTGTATAAGAAACAATTTTTATAAAAAAGAAGTTTTTAACTTAAAACCATTGCTTTTGGCTGAAATATGAGTTATCTATCCATAATATTGTTATGGATCCCATCTGAATCAGGAGAGACATATGCATGGATCAAGCAGAGTTTACAAGCAAAAACAGTTCTAGACACATATGTTGGTCTTTTTATGTGAATGGGGATGGATTTTTTTTTTAACTGGGGGAAGCATTATTATGGATTATGGTCTCATATTTCGGCCAACAATTATGGTTTAAAGTTTAAAAATGTCTTAATGGGGAAATGGTTCATTAAAAACAAAACTTTTCATTTCACAAGACATCAATTAACAGATTGGAGTGGTGTGGATTACTTGTGGATTATTGTGATGTTTTTATCAGCTGTTTGGACTCTCATTCTGACGGCACCCATTCACTGCAGAGGATCCATTGGTGAGCAAAAGATGCAATGCTAAATTTCTCCAAATCTGTTCTGATGAAGACACAAACTCGTCTACATCTTGGATGGCCTAAAGGGGGAGTGAAATATTCCTTTAACAAAAATCAGAATTTGTTTAGAAGTAGCCTGAAATATGAAATAGGCTCAGTAGCCTGAAATAATATACAACTTTTTATTTATTTATTTTTAATGTGACTGTTTATTGCACCTTTAAATAACACTGATTTTAAAGTGTGCATATATTGTTTTCTTGAGTATTTTATTTGATGCATCAGTTTTTTTTTAAATCTAGTATGATATAGTGAGAATATCGATCTTATAATCAAGGAGGAAAATCAGCTTTATCCAGAAATGTATATATAATTGCATCAGCAATTTTATCCAGAAAAAATGCAGTAGCTATAAATTATATGGCCAAAAGTAAGACTAAATTCTGATAGCTTGTAAAGTGAGCTCTTTATAGCAAAATAGCAGAATACATAAAATACATATTAATATCAGTTGTCACTCTATAACTCCCAATAATGTTAAATGTTTAGTTTCATGATCAAAGCCGTGTAATGCAATGAAATACAATGACAACAAAACTACTAAAATACATTTGTGAACTTGATCTATGAAAAAAGATCTATAAAATTCTTATAATAGCAATTCTTATAATTCTTATAATAGCAACAAGCAACAAGATTCTTATAATATAAAATACAACAGAGACAATACTACAGCAGACGCTTTAACCTTCACCACTGCTTTGCCGTCAAGAGACACCTCTTCATGGAAAGTGGCGTATACAGTGAGTATTCCACTGTGAACACAGCCACTGTCTGTGCAAGACACTATTAATCAGCACATGGGTCACTCTAGCAGAGGTCTGTCAGGGGAAAGCCCATATGCTGATATGAGCTTAATAAGCATCATTACCCCCGCATTTCCTAAATGAGTTTTGTTTCGCAAAACAAGCAAAGAATGCAGTTCATCAGCTCCTTTATGAGGCCATCAAATCATAAAGAATCATTAGATGGGGTTTTATGCATCTTCTGCTTTGAGAGGTCTAGGAAAGTCCATATTGGATTGGCTAGAAAGGACACAGTGTATTTTGGTAAAAAAAAAAAAAAAGGCGCAGAAAGCGATTATTTCAGAAAATTGATGAATTTGCATTAAACTTATTTTCTTTAGGGGTAAAGCAAATGGCCGAGGTCATCGTCTACCAAGTGATTTACATGCCATTAGGAATAAAGAGGCTCATGAATTGATCCTTTACAAGTTGGTCTTGCATGATAAAATGTTTGAATATTAAATAAGGTCAAAGCGGTGCACATCATCACCATTTACTACTTGTGTTCCAGAGATAATTCCTACCGAAATGGAAACCTTTGCGCAGATATGGCACGCTTATATAAAATGATATGCTTAGAGAATGAGCTTTATCTACAAAAAGACTCTAAATAACTATTATCACTGTCAAATATTGAATCTGATATATATTCTAATTCTAATTTTAGTTAAAGTTTTAGTAAGCTTTAGTCCGTTGTGTTTTTTTTTTTTCCATTTATATATTGTTTTTTATTTTTATGACAGTTTTTATTTTAAATTTTTTTCATTCTGCATTTATTTTATTTTATTTCAGTTATTATTTAAGTAAGGAAATTGCTTTTGAATGCTTTTAGCTGTAGTTAACTTCAAAAAAATTTATTCAATTCAATTAAATAAAAAATAAATAAATGTTTCAACTTAAAAAGTAAGTGTTTAGCTTGCCTTCAAATTTTTATGAAAAATTAAAAAAATGAAAATTCTGTCATTAATTACTCACCCTCATGTCGTTCTAAACCCATAAGACCTCCGTTCATCTTCGGAACACAAATTAAGATATTTTTGATGACGCGGAGAAGAAGAATTGTTGAATAAAATCATTAAAAAAAAAATTTTTTTTGCACACAAAAAGTATTCTCATTGCTTCATAAAATTACGGTTGAACCACTGATGTGACATGGACTATTTTGTTCTTGGTACGTTTCTGGACCTTGAACATGGTAGGACCCTTGCTGTCTGGAGGGTCAGAGAGCTCTCGGATTTCATAAAAAATACCTTAAATTGTGTTCCGAAGATGAACGAAGGTCTTACGGGTTTTGAGTGACATGAGGGTGAGTAATTAATGACAGAATTTTCATTTTTGGGTGAACTAACCCTTTAAGTTTAGTCAACTCAAATATCCAAGTAGACACTTCCTACAATTTAACATTTCATTTTGACTAAACTTAAAATTCAAAGGCAGCATGGACACTTATTTGAAACAACATTTATTAATTCATTCATGCATTCATTCATTCATTCATTTATTTATAAACAGTTCAATACATGAATATCTGTGAAAAGCAACTGTGATTTCTGAATTGGCAAATGCTGAATAGGGAGTAATTGTTGTATACATAACCTCATCTTCAGAATAAAACTTTTCAGAACCTGGTTGAATTTAAAGGGTTAGTTCACCCAAAAATGGAAATTCTGTCATTAATTACTCACCCTCGTGTTGTTCCAAACCCGCAAGACCTTCGTTCATCTTCGGAACACAATTTAAGATATTTTTGATGAAATCTGAGGGCTCTCTGACCCTCCCATAGACAGCAAGGTAACTACCACGTTCAAGGTCCAGAAAAGTACCAAGATGATCGACAAAGTAGTTCGTGTGACATCAGTGGTTCAACTGTAAAGTTACGAAGCTACGAGAATACTTTTTTGCGCAAAGAAAACAAAAATAACGAAAAAATGATACTGTCGTGAACACGAGTCCAAAGTGACGCAGTAGAGACGAAAATGTGGAATAAAGTTGTTATTTTTGTTTCTTTGCTTTTCTGGACCTTGAACGTGGTAGTTACCTTGCTGTCTATGGGAGGGTCAGAGAGCCCTCAGATTTCATCAAAAATATCTTAAATTGTGTTCCGAAGATGAACGAAGGTCTTACGGGTTTGGAACAACACGAGGGTGAGTAATTAATGACAGAATTTCCATTTTTGGGTGAACTAACCCTTTAATATGCATTTTCCACCACGGGAATCTGTCTTTCCACTTCCCAGTGCTCTAAACACAATCATCTGTTCTCCAAATGTAGAAGCAGACACATCTGGTTCCCTTTACCAGCCCTTCAACCGTGCATCTGATGTTCAAAACCCAAATCCCAGCATCCGTACCGTGCCTGGTTGAAATAAGATTATTCACACCATCTGATTCAAGCGGTGTCTGTTTCCTTTACGTTAGCAGATGAAATAATCCAATAAGAGTTCTGCGAGGAGCACTCTCGCTCAGGTTACGACTCCCTCTGCGAAAGTCCCGCAGTTCAAAGTTGGACCCGCATTAATATTTCACCGGTGCCCGTACCAGTCTAAAAGATTCAATAGATGCTCAAAGAGCAGTGAACAGAACCCCCAGTGTTTCTGTCAAGTTTGCGTGTCTGCTCGCCAGCCACAAATTCTTGGGCACCGATGTCTGGATCTTTGAAGATAACAGTCTTAATAAACATGCTCCGCAATTACTGTGAGGCAGACAGAGTGGGAAGGAGAGAAGGAGAGCGAGACAGAGCAGCGAGGACAGGGATTAGGTCAGATATCACTGAAGTCTAAATTGATGAGCTGTGGTCTTCAAAAGAAAAACTTGATACTGATCCTGCAATGACTCCTGAAAGCCTGCAGCTGGGTCTTACACAAACACACTGAAACATCACATCAACCTGTCACTGCTCGGCAACTGAGCTGTTGTAATTCATAATCGTGGGATATACTGTATATTTTAGTAGCAATACGCCAATAAATATGGATAGTGCAAGTATCCCTATTATTTTTGTATTGGATTTTTATTTACTTACACTTGGGGGTTAGTGATTTGAAGCAGCATCTTATCACTGAGATACTTTTAATAGAGATATACTATTAATAGCATTAATACGCTTGGTTTTCATTTGAATTTTAGTTAAAGGTTTAGTAATTATATATATTCGTTTTTATTTATTTAGCCTATTTTATTTATTCTATTTAAACAACCCCCTAACCCTTAATGTTATGCCTATTGATCTATTAACAAAACAAGTAAGGCCATGTCCACACGTACACGGGTAGTTTTTCCTTCTTCCGTTTTAAAAAAAATCTCTGTCCACATGAATACGCAAAAGCATGCTATGAAGCACTGTCAAGAGCATGCCAAACCAACAGGTGGCGATATAATCTCAACCGTAAAGCCATGTTGGCCAATCAGAAGCCTGAAAAAGTTTCCAGTAGGCGGAGATAACAGTGCATGCTTCGACGTCACAAGTCAAAAACTCCGGTTTCACTGTCTACACGACAACACTGCAACCGGAGTTTTTGAAAATCTTCACCCTGGCAGGCGTTTTAAAAAATGTTCGGTTTCAGTGACCTGGTGCTGCGCTTGCGTGTGGACGAACGTTCAAACCGCGTAGAAAAAACTGCGGTTTTGAAAATACCCAAGTTCGTGTGGACAGGGCCTCAATTACAAGGTAATTAATTGCACAAATTTATGCAATTAATCATATTTAATGGCACGAAACATTACAAATTGTAATCAATTGTAAAAATTTTTAACTATATCTCCAAATTTATGTGGGTATTTAAAATTTTTATTTTAAATATTTGTTTAATTGCATCTTTTTTTCTAAGTAGATGCCTCTATTAATAAGATCATTTATAATTATAGCCATTAAACATTACAGAATTACTGAAATTATATTAAATCTATCTATCATATATTACCAATTACAGAACATTAACACATTTTAATTTAAATCAATTTAAAATGATATTCACATAAACCCATTATAGTAAATGTCACATGATCACAGAAATTAGCATTACTTTTCCAAGCCCTTACTAAATATTAGACTTTGGCATGTGACTTTTGTCACCATTTTGTTCTATGGACTGAATAATACCCAAAATCATGTGATCATTGTGATTTTCTTCTGTTAAAAAAAAACCCAACCAAACAAAAAAAAAAAACCACTCAAAACACCACCTACCGATGCCTTTTCAACCACCCTAGCAACCACATGGCAACACACTAGTTAAAGTGAGTTTTGCACAGTCATTTAAACAAATCAAATTTGATTTGTTTAAAAATGACTGTTTATAAACAGGTTTCCCAAACACTTTCCCTTATCTACCATTGGTCAGATTCACAGACCCCAAACCCATGTCATTGGTTGAGCGGTTGCTATGTCAGGATGATTGGTGCTTATAACATTGTTTTGATCGCACCACAGATACAAAGTGTTCACACCTTTCAGGGGAATCAGCCTATGAATGACTAACAGTTCACGCTGAATATCAATCTGGGATAGGGGAAAGTATTTTAGCATCTGGAAATATTGAACCCATCACCTTTAATATTGTTCTAAAGAATAAAAACCAAGACTTCATTGCCTGTAAATCATTTTAGTTTATTCTTCATCTGCTCTTTGACTCCATTCTGATATATGTGCATCTTTGTCTGTTGCTTTTTCACAGGTGATAAAGTACTAAATATTTCATCCAAAGCTCCACACTCAGAGGACACACAGAGACTTAGAGGTGCTTTCTCTACCCTTATTGTCCTTCTTAAATAATTCACAGGCCGATTGAAATGATGCCATACCTCTGGTCATGACGATGCCCGCCAGGCCTTTGTGACGCGCATGCAGCAGCGAGGAGCAGCCGGCCAGCTCTGTGTATTTCTCTCGCACCAGGTGGAACATCGCATCCGCAAACTCCTGCAAGTCACAACAGGTTCTTGGTAAGTTTGTTGCCTTATTAAAAATATATGTTCATATTGACAATATTTAGTTGTTCGTGTACCATATCATCACACTGTAAAGTACTAAAAACAATGTATAGTAACTTCCAATAATAATTTTAAGTAACAAACACTGTAGAATGTTCCATATCAGTACAACAAGTGATTTAAATTCAAATGCGAAGGTATTTGAAAAAAAAAAAAAACGAATAATATTTCCATGAAAAAAAATCCATTCTGAACCAGAATTTAAATTGCACAAGGAATAATTATATTCTATTATATTTTATTAATGCATATAATTAATGCATATATCTGTTAAACATTACATTATAAAATTATGAATGAAAACTATTGTAGAATTTTTCAGAGCAGTGAGTGCATGTATTTCAAAAACAAAATTAATTTAAATTCTGCTTCAGAGTGGATTTTTTTTAAATGGAAATATTAATTATTCATGTGATAAAATGTTGTATAATTAAAACTTAATTATTTACAATATTTGCATGTCACCTTTTTCATTCATTATTTTTGTTTCATAGTCTCAATATATACACGACACTTCATAAATATATAATAAAATATATGAAAACGGTTTATAAAAAAAATGTATGAAATGTCTTAACATCTGAATCTACAACAATTAATGCTCTGTTAAGTAATAAAATAAAATAACCAACAATATTGTAAGTGTTACTCTGTGTGTGGTTGCGGTTACTGATGCATTAAGATAAAAAAATAACTTCATACAGACAAGATATCGCATAATAGAGATTTTACATGCCATAAATCATATATATCATGCATATTTCATTTCAAATACATTAAATTCAGCAAATAGCTTTGCTATTGCATGATCACACAATGACTTTGCCCATGGCGGTTTTTTTTTCCCTCACCAACATGGTGACCCAATTAATTTGTGTCAAAACACCGGGCATCAATAGAGTAACTGGAAGGAGAAGAGACCACGGGCGTGCTCATGGTCAGTCGTTTATCTGAGACACTTTCACTAATGGAACAGCGTGATTAGTTTGGTGGCGTCTCAAATGGACCATCTGTCCATTGCTCTGAGCTCAGGGTTCAGGCCGCCAGGCTGAAAAATAACCTGGACCCTGCGTTTGCATTCACCAGACGGGCTTCGGTCCATCCTGCCCCGTACAGCTGTTCCTGAACCTGTGCGAGTGGATTTTTCATGCCACGTCCACAACTGATGGTATTATGTTGCTGTTTGTGGCAATTAGTGGCTTATGAAGGCAAACACATATCCACACAGTACATACACACACAGTGCCAGATGATAATTATGACTTCTGAGGGGTGGGCCAAGCATCTGGTGAAATAAAATGGAGGGCAAAAACAGATGCACCTCTTTATGAAGGATGTTCACAGTATGTAGCAGCTGATGATCTGATTGGAGAACAGTCATCACACAACAGGCATATCCCTGTCTGTGGACCCTGAATGACATTTAGCAGAAAAGCAAAAAATACCTATGCTATTTCATAGGTATTTACATAATACTTATATAATAATCGCATCCAAAATAAAAGTTTTTGTTTACATAATATATGTGTGTGTGCTGTGTATATTTATTATGTATAAATAAATATATATATCAATACACATACTGTACATACAGTATATATATTGAAAATATTTACATGTATTTACATGTATATATGTATAATCATATAATTTATATTATATATAAATATATTTAATATACAAACATAACATATTTTTCCGAAATATATACATGCATGTGTGTGTATTTATATATAAATAATAAATATACACAGTACACACACATATATTATGTAAACAAAAACTTTTATTTTTGATGCGATTTTATATATGTACGTATATGTATATGTACACACACACACACATTTTAAATAATTGTTTTCTATGTAAAAACACAATGCAAAACATTTATAAACTGTATACTGTATTTGGTCTTTTAATATCATTGTCTTAATGCACCGAGCTGCGTTAAGACTTTTCAAAACAGGTTTCTATGGGAAAGAAACACTTTTATGCATTAGGTGCGTTATATTCTGAGTGAATCTTCCGAAGCATCATGCTTTTTTTTTTTGCTTTAAAGATATTTGTCATAATTGTACTTCCATATTCTGCCCTACAAAGGCAAAGCACAGTAGAGGGAAAAAATGGCTTTTTATTAAAATGTATTTTATATTATTTTTCATACTCTATTTGAAGAATTAAATCTTTTTTTTATGTTCAGATATTTCTATCCAAGTTTAATGTGCAGCAACAACTGTAAGTAAACCTTTCAGCTGTATACAGCAACAAACCTCTTGGGAAATGTCTCATACTGTACAACCTAAACATAAGAACAAAATGATGCTCAATCTAAGGTTTGGTTACAATGCATTGGTCACAGCAAAGCGCTTCTTTAGCTTGAGCTTGCCAAGCTGGCAGACATGCTTTAGCGAGCAGTAACTCACAGCAAAGCGCTTCTTTAGCTTGAGCTTGCCAAGCTGGCAGACATATTTAAATGCCTCTAGTGGTAATTAAACACTAATCCCAATGTCACCTTAATAAAACATCTTTTATTGGTGACATTAAAAGGATTAAAAGGGATGCCAAACATTTCCACACGTCAAAGACAGAGGCGTGAGCTATGGTTGGACTGACGCCAGAGTTCAGTGATGGTGCTCATACCTCACTGTGCTGGAGATCTGCCTTCACGATCCAACATTCACCTCTGATGACTGGAAATACAGCTACATTCTTACATTTTCTTTGGTAGTTGAAATGGCATTGGTGAACAGTTGCTAAGGTGTTGTGTGTGTGGTTTTTAGTGTGTTGTGCTATTGCTAGGGTATTGCTATGTTGTCAGGAGAAGTTATTTTGTAGCATTATTAAATGTTTGCAAGGATGTTCTGGGTGGTTGCTGTGTGTTCTGGTCTCTCTATAAGTCACATGATTTGAGGTATCAATTATGTCTGTAGCAATGGGGCAAGGTTTAATACTAAGGTTTATTGAAGAAAAAGTAATTGTGATGCTTGATGTGTAGCATCACTAATAAACACACGCAGTCAAAAACACAAAGGGGGTAGAGGATATATGCGATGGAAGGAAAGAAGCAAAGAGAAAGAGGTAAATGGAGGGAAAAAAAGCCCCAGCATTGGCCATTTCAGGGAAATTAAGTGGCTTCTGTCTTTTGTTTGCTACATGCCAACAGCACATTATGAGCTTTTAAATTTCAAAGACTTGTCTCAACATGAACCATTAATGGCAATCAAATAATTTGATTCCTTTTGAAGATATGCCACAATAATGAAGTCTTTTGCATACATCTGTATTCACAAATCTGAATGCAGAATAATGTCACACTGATTCGCAAAAGGGAAAACTCTTGCAGGTAATGGACTGAAATTAGTTATCAAAGGCAGGAATAAAATATTTAGAGCATTCAAAAGGGACTCTAATACCTTGAAAGAGGCCATGAAAAGGAAGGAAAAATCAAAAGCAGAAAAATTGTGATTTAGTCTCTGGCACATTGCTAGAGAATTTGTGGAAAAAAAAAATAAAACGAGCTCTGTCAAATCACAGAAATACTGCAATCCAACTCCTTTCAGTTTGAAAGGTGTGGATCATGTGACGAGACAAAAAGAACATCTTGTGATGCGCGGTGGTTCTTTTTGCTGTCTAGGAAAAAAATAAAATAATAAAACACACGACATGACACACGCACTCAAATATGTTCCTGCTATATTTAGCTTCAACCATGGTGTTCTACCTCTTGTAACTAGTAATAATTTCATTTTCACTCAACCTGGGAGGTTGCTGTGCTTTGGTACTTACAATATGATATATAATGTCATAATATATAATCAAAAGGAATTTTTATAAAATCAAGGTCTCTAAGCATTAACTGCCAATAATGATGTCACACCTATCACATATTTTAGCTTTAAACTCACACTTTAGTTCTCCCAGCTGGGAAAAACAAACAAACAAAAAACAGCCAAAACCAGCCTATGCTGGCTGGCTGGTCTTAGCAGGTTTAACCCGGTCAAGCTGCTCTCCCAGCCTGACCAGCTGAGACCAACCTGACTAGCTGACGAAGTGATCAAAACCACTCTAAAACCAGCCTGCAAACTAATTACGACCAGGCTGGAAGACCAGCTAAAACCAGCCAACCAGCTTAAACTGGTTTCAGTTGGTTTTTCAGCAGGGTAAAGCAGCTGTTGAAACAAAACCTATGGCTTCAAATCGGTTGGTCTTCATCAAAAATAACTATATTAGTGTTCACAAGAGCAGATGATAACGTTTTGTGTATTTAAAGCTCACGCTGCAGTTTTGTCGCCTTTCACTTTAAAATCTAAAGCTCTTTAAAGAAGGATTCTGATTGGCTGTCAATGTTTCTATCACTGATCAGCTGGAAGACAAAAATGTTCTTAAAGTGATTTCAGTGATTTTGTTCCATTTTGCCATTATAGGCATGGTTGTGGATGGACACTTTATCGACTTTATCTTTATCGTTATAGTTATCGATTTTGGTGTGAACAGGCCTTAAGGCTTAAATAGAGGTTTAGTTATAATTATCAAAGTTATACAACAAATAAGGCATCAACTGCACAACATTTTAACAGTTTTCATTACAACTCTCTTTCCAGAACTCGTATTCCCAAGGTAATGTAGAATGTCAGTAGCACTGCTGTCGTCATCTCTCCTCAGAAGTCAATATTGTGCCAGGAACACAAATGTCAACAGGGAAATTTTCTCGACTGATCCCTGACCCAGAAGTCTATCCCTCGGGGGCTTCTTGCTGACAAAAGGGTCCTGGCAATGCATGACTTCCTCTGCAGGGAAAAGTGTATGGACTATGCAGAAAATTCAGCTGCCTGCTCTTCAGACTCAGGTGAGTAGACAGGAAGAGTGTTGGGATTTAGCTCTACAGTATGAGAACCAGAAGAGCGCACCCTGTTTAGCGACCAACTTTACCCGCAAAGATGATCTTTGTTTTGTTTTTTACGAAGGTAAAAGCCCAAAATGTCAATGGTGATTTAAAATGCACAAAAGTGCATAGATTCAATGTGGACCAATACAACTACAATGCATAACTCGTACATTGATATGTAGTGATAAATAGACAATAACAACAAAATCATGAAGGAAAAATGAAGCAATTTGACATCATTATGAAATTAGCATTTATATCACTATGCTTTTATTGCACAGGCCATGTCAATAAATCTCAACATCCTTCAAACTCTGGATAACACTCCTGCAATTAACTGCTTCCATTGTATGACGCAAGCATCATATATTTCCTAGCAGTGTGGCTGTGACGACTCTGCGTTTTACAATCTCCAGCTTGAGAGAATCCAATCATACGACGGCGCGTGTGAGGGCCATCTCTCCAGAAACCTCCCCCCAACGGCTTATCAGGGCCCAACAGAGCAGCCGTGCCTGCAAAGAAATGGGGCCATGTCTTCTATTTCTTTATAGAGGTATTTAACAATTCATTCACCAAGTTTTAATAGTGTCTTTCCATGGCTATATCATCCTCCGCCCTGCTGCCCAGGGTGGGCTCTTTGAAAATCAATATCCGTTGGAAGCCTGTCTCAGGAGCTTTGGAAAATCTCAAAGTGGCAGGTACCCACAGTGCCACACATTTCACTCCTGTTTGTTCTCCGTTACCCATGCTATTAAACTCTCGGTTTCTATCTCTGGCCTTGGCTTTACAAGTAGCCCACACTTTCATTTCTGTTTGCATTGTTTTACAGTTTGTTTTCCCTTCTTTCTGCGCAAACAAAAAGGGGAACCGAGGAAACTGCTGACGAAACCCCCTCCCATGTAAAATGAACTGTGTGCAGCTTTGTGATGTCGCCTCAAACCGTGTCCAACCTTTTAGCATGCAGAAGGTCCAGATTGCCCTGCAGCCTGCAAGACAGATTTTCAGCTGGCCACACTTTCTGCTCTATCAGCGGGGAGCTGTCAGTCAGATCAGCCTGGCCGGGCCACCGGTGTCGTTACAAACAATGCTTTCTCATCTGTCTGTTGTAAGACTCCCAACGCCCAAAACGAAATAGCAGGACCACAGAGTTTTGATTTGGGTCCTTCAACGCTTTGGAGGAGTGTTGGGTCACCTAACCCGAGGGATGGACAATGCACCTGACACCCATAGCCTACGGGAATCATGACAAATTTGTGGCCTGGAACAAATGACCTCGACCATCAGGAAAGAGGTTATGGAGGAATGAGTCGACCTGGTAAAGCAATGGCCTGATATTTTTTTAGCATCTAAAATTAAATGTAAAATGAAAGCTAACTACTGTGAGACGGGATGTCTATTAGACTGGAACAAAGAGGTCTACACATCAACATCAAAGCAGACGTCTCTGATCACTATGCTACAAGTCACTGTTTTTTGTTTCAGCATCTTGCGTCATGAGCACTGCATTTTTAAGTTGCTGTATCAAATTAAATGTGGTTCAACTTAAACATTTCAATATCCTTGTCTTCCATTCCTTTACATTGTACTTTGTTTAACTTTTTTTGAACGAAAGAACACATCCCCTTCTGCATGTCTTCAGACATCACGGGTTGTTCAGTCATATTTCATTATGAAAGTCCACTTTACACATTTTACTAACTGTAAGTAACTTTGAAACTACATGCCAACTAACTCATTCATTTGCAACTTCTGTACTTGTCTACTCTTGATAAGAGTACTAGTAGACTGATAGGTTAGGGTTAATATAATAAGCTGACATGCAAATTACTAGCATATTGCCTGTTTATTAGTGCTTACAAAGCACATAATAAAGCCTTATTCTGCATGACCATATACTAGATCCCCTAAGCCTATCCCATATAACTATCTTACTTACTATCAATAAGCAGCAAATTAGGAGTATATTGAGAGAAAATCTCAATTGTTACCAAAGTTACTTATAATCAATAGAATTGCTGGGGGACCATCAAAATATTAGATATTAAGCAGACAGTCTACTAATAGACTGGTAGTTGACATATAGCTGCAAAGTTACTCATAGTTAGTAGAATGTCTAAAGTGGAACATCAATAGAAATTAAACTGTTACTGTTTGTTTGGTGGCCGTTTCGTTAAAAGAAACTACCCAACCTGACTGGATGTGAAGTTTGGGTTGGACCAAATATTCAGGAGTAAAAATTCAGTTCGGATTCAGTTACCAAATAAACACACTGACAACCAAACAAGCTGAAAAAAGTTATTTTCCAGGCCATAACGCAGATGTGCACTAACAAACCTGCAGTGAGGATCAGAATCATACTACAAATGGACTCATCATGCACTTCTGCAGACGTATAAAACAGATGTTGTTCGGGAGGGAGTGTACACGCATGTGTACAGTACGTGTGTGTGTGTGTGTGTGTGTGTGTGTGTGCTTTCATGTGCACAGTTAGGTTGCAGGGTTTGACGCCCAATAACTGTCCTGCTTCAGTGAGGCCATCTGATTGTACAGACCTGGCAAACAGATACGAAAGCAGCTTTTAGGATCAGTTCAATCTGTGCCACAGACTATCATGGCACCATGGTGGTTTTGCCCTGCATGGGCTTAATTCTCTCTCCATGTGCACTCAACCTGGTATTATCTGTGCGCCAAGAGGTGCCACGGTACAATTCACTGATCCTTTGCCTGTACTCCTGACTTACTTTTAAAATCTACGTGACCACACTTTCTCAAACTTCGGGCCGTACACAACAGTGTGCATGGCCTGGTTTCCAAAGTGGAAAACGTAGTTAAAAAAAACTGAAGCCCCAATAGGAGGGAGCTTGTTTTAAAGGCTCAGCGTCAATCCCACCTGATTAACTCTTGTGTCAAGATAGAAAAGCACAGATAAGAGGGAAAATGGTTTAATAATGCCAGAGAGGGTGTAAAACACACATCAGGGCCTTTATACATAATGCATCAAATAAAGAGGACAGGGAATTGGCTCCTTCAAAGGCAAAACATGACCTGCCCCTCAGAATGAATTCGTGAGCGTGAGGAGGTGAGCGGGAGGGAGTTAGTGGAGGCGATTGAGACACAGAGGAGGTACGGGAAGATGAAGAGGAAAGATTGACGGAGAAAGGGAATGAGTGTGATGTTCTCTTAACGAGCGCCTCTTGGGCCGACCCTCGTCTGACCGCAAGGGCTGTTCACGCATCGCTCATTAATCCACTCCTGATTGTGAAGAGCCCTGCTAACGGAAAGGCCATGGAAAACACTGTCATCATTACTCGTAAAACTGTGCAAATGCTACTGGCTAATGCAGCTAACTCTACAAACAAATGACACAAAACAAGACTGTTATGACCAGAGAGAGATATATGATATCTGGAGAATGCTATATGTTAGCATTACTATTCATCACAATGATGGCTGCTTAGCTCACACAGAACCCCCTGGAAGTACAATATGAAATCTGCCATCTTTCCTCAAATCTCAGCCAGTCGCCCTAACTGAAACTGCCATGTGACGAAGTGCTTTTGAGTCACAAGAATATTAATACACAGTAACAAATAATTCACCAGCAATGATCGTGAACTATGACAACAAAGACAACAGAATGGGAGAAATATAAATCCATTTAACTGTTATAAGTAATACCCTACAAAAATGCACAATAATATAATAGAATACTTGCAATTATATTGCTTGAAAAAATACACACCAAGGCCCGTATTCACAAAGCATTTTATCTTACCACTAAGAGTTCTCCTAAATAGCAGTAAAGGTTTTTAGCTAAGAGTTTTCTCTTAAAACCAATTCACAAAGCTACTGAGACAAACTTTTACTAAGGAATAGAGAGAAGTCTTAAGCTAAGAGTAAGGGTGGGGTTGACCTCGTTGCTATGGATGATGTCAGCATGCTTACTAACTATGCACACAGTGATTGGCTGATAGTCTCTGTCAGAGATTTATTGGATCTCTGGAAATATTTTAGAGTAAAGATAAAGGTTTAAAAATAAAAATGTTGCCACATTCAAATAAAGATTTTAAAATGCAGGCGAAAGCCCTATTCACATGGGATTAGTATTACCTGGTGAGCTCCAGTCATTTGTAATAATTGCAGAGGTTGTCTGTGATCTTAATCCCATGCGAATCGGCCATGTCTGTAACTTGTAAAGTAAAAATCCCCCGAAAATTACCTACCATATTTCCGAACACCGAGGTCCTGTGATAATATTAGTCCCGTGCGAATCGGCATCTCTGTGATTTGGCCAGCATTTGGCGGGTCGTATATCATTTTTCGAGGTTTTTGTTTCCTGTGCACCTTTTTATACATTTTTCGTGTAGAATGGAGCTGTGTTGGAGTGTTTGATAGTATTTTGGGTGCTGTCATATCGCTATACTACACCATACAACTATACAATTTGCAGAAAGAGAAAGCTGAAAAGGTTTTGAGGTTAATGTGTTACAAATAAATCAAGCATAAAGCTTGAGATATTATTTTAACCTGGTGAAATGTAAATGACACCGGGCACGAAACTATATTAGTTTCGTTTTTTAAAATCCATCTAACCGGACCATAGAACAGGACTCTCAAAGCCTTGACATCGTATCCGGGAGATAAGTCCCGTAAATTAAAGTAAAAAGTCCAGTAAATTTGAGTAAAATCACAGGGATAAAATGGCTTATCCCGTGCGAATGCACCACACGAAATTCAGATCCACACGAAATAATTTCAAAATCACACAAGGTCCCCAGATAATACTAATCCCGTGCGTATAGGGTTTAAATGTCACTAATTAAACAAGTATGTGTTCAGCTAATTGTCAGCCTCTTACATGTATGGTTCTCATAATTAGTGAATATGCATATAAACAGCCTTTTAATAAACAGAGTAGAATAATAATGGCTGATAGTAAGACAAGCGAACGTAAAAGAAAACCAAACTGGACGCGAGAACAGCTGTGACTTCTTGCCGAGCTGGTTAATGAAAACAAGGACATAATCAAAGGAAAATTTGGAGTTGGGATAACCTTCAAAACCGAAGGTGATACCTTTATAAAAGCTCATTATCGTCAAACATTTCTAAAATGTTTACATTCAGATGCAGATTGCCGGCAACAGCCATTTTAGGAATAGTTTGTGGTTTGGTCTTAGTGACTTAGGAGTCCTCTTCACTACTCCTAACGTTTCACAGATTTAGGAGCCAGTTTTAGAGCGAAAACGCTTTGTGAAATACTCTTAGAGCAAAAATGTAAGAGTCCTAAATTTAGGACTGACACGGCCATTATTTTTAAGATTTACTCCTAAATCGGCGAGTTAAGAGCTACTTTTAGCCTTAAGATGTTTTGTGAATACGGGCCCAGGTTTTGAATGGCCATCAATGGACAAAGGTTATTTTAAGAAACAGATTGTGTAGCTACAGCATCTGGACCAGCAGGTGCTAAGTGAACATGCTAAACCTTTACTTGGTTATGACAAGCAATCAAGTAAAAGATATCTGCTTTAATTTATATTTCATTTTTTAAAACTTTGTCCTAAGTAGATGATGTTAGTGGTAAGTAGATGATATTTGTGGTAATTTGATTTAATAGACCTCACAAATTGATTAGTTAATTGTTGGCAGTCGGCAGTCTAAAAATCTTACATTAGATACTTTAAAAATTAACATACACATATATGTTATATATATATATATAACATACATGTATATTAATTTTGTGTATGTGTGTGTATATATATATATATATATATATACAGTGGCATGAAAAATTTATTGCCCCCTTAATTGTGTGATAATGTGATTAATTGCCCTGATTAACCACATTATTTTAGAAAGCTGAGTTAAATTTCACTAGCCACACGCAGGTTGGAAGGTGTGTGTCCCGTTACATCTGGCGTAAAACCAACACAGCATTTCATAAAATCAACATCATATCAACAGTCAAACGTGGTAGTGATGGTCTGGGGCTGCTTTGCAGCTTCAGTACCTGGACGACTTGCCATAATTAATGGAAGCATGAATTCTGCGCTCTATCAGAAAATCCTGAAGGAGAATATCCGGCTGTCAGTTTGTGACCTCAAGCTCAAGCACACTTGGGTTATGCAGCAGGACAATGATCCCAAACACACCAGCAAGTCCACCTCTGAATGGATGGCTGAATTAAAACAATTCTGCAAAGAAGAGTGGGCCAAAATTCCTCCACAGCGATGTGAAAGACTCATTGCCAGTTATCGCAAAAGCTTGATTGCAGTTGTTGCTGCCAAGGGAGGCACCAGTTATTAGATTTAGGGGGCAATTACTTTTTAATGTAGTGCCAGGCATGTTTGGACAGCTTTTTTCCCTTAATAAATTAAATCATTATTTCAAAACTGCATTTTGTATTTACTCTTTGTGTAATATTAAAATTTGTTTGATGATCTGAATCTTTTAAGTGTGACAAATATGCAAAAAAAAAAAAAAAGGCAGGGGGCAAAAAACTTTTCACGGCACTCTATATATAATAGAGTTCAGGTCAAAAGTTTACATCCCCCTTTCAGAATGTGCAAAATGTTAATTATTTTACCAAAATAAGAGGGATCATACAAAATGCATGTTATTGTTTATTTAGTACTGACCTGAATAAGATATTTCACATAAAATACTTCACGTGTTTTCATATAGTCCACAAGAGAAAATAATAGAATTTATAAAAATGACCCCCTTCAAAAGTTTACACCCGCTTGAACGCGTATCTGCGTTTGTCGACCCCAAAGGGTTAATACTGTGTTGTTACCTGAATGATCCACAGCTGTGCTTTTTTTGTTTAGTGATAGTTGTTCATGAGTCCCTTGTTTGTCCTGAACAGTTAGGCACTCTATATATAATAGAGTTCAGGTCAAAAGTTTACATCCCCCTTTCAGAATGTGCAAAATGTTAATTATTTTACCAAAATAAGAGGGATCATACAAAATGCATGTTATTGTTTATTTAGTACTGACCTGAATAAGATATTTCACATAAAATACTTCACGTGTTTTCATATAGTCCACAAGAGAAAATAATAGAATTTATAAAAATGACCCCCTTCAAAAGTTTACACCCGCTTGAACGCGTATCTGCGTTTGTCGACCCCAAAGGGTTAATACTGTGTTGTTACCTGAATGATCCACAGCTGTTTTTTTTTTTTTTTTTTTTTTTTATCAGGAAAGAAAAATTACTTGATGCTTTGAAGCACTGCATGAGTTGTGTCTGTTTAGGATGAGGCGTAAAACAGAAAAGCATCCAAACAAATCAACCTACCAAAGAGAAAACATGCACTACTTCAAATATCGCCTCGACAAGCACCTTTCATGTGCTACCGGAGATGAGACGCATTCAAACGCCCTGTGAAGTAACATTTTGCTGTCATCTTTGAGGGAGAACGTTCTGACCATCAACCAGAAACATCACAAAACCATCACTTCTGCTTCTCTTGAAGATACCAGCCAGAGCACTGTGCACCATCCCAGACATCACTTCAAACCCAGTTTGCTTCCTTTGAACAGACTCTCCACATCTGTTGCCAAACCTGGTTACCAGCAAACCCTGCCTGAAACTCTGAGTTTTAGGGAGTAAAAAAAAGTGATGTTTGAAAAAGGATGGGACAATTTCAGCAATTACAGTTGTTGAGAAAGAAAAACACAGTCATGTCATTGTCCAACCCTTGGGTACAGCAAGAGCACCAAACCTTTTCATGCAGTGCCCTTTCTGTCATGGTCGAATAATCTGGACACTCCTGAGCGCTGATCCTAGCCCTGCAAAAAAACCCTCCGGCAGGCCATATATCACTCGGTATTGATATAGTTCCACTACACTGCCACACCTGACATTTGATTCATAGCTTCAGGTGTTCTTTTTCAATTCTAAACAGTCAACAAGGAATCAAGGGAAAATGTCAAATGAGCGTTGCGCCGTGTTGGAGATTGGTAAAGCCAGTATGCCTCAAGTAAGTTATTTGGTTGGAATGTATTGATGTGTGAAGCAGCTTTCTGTCTTTGTGAGCGCCTTTCTGGATCATAGTTACAGTCAGAAAGAGCTTCAGATACTTTTTAGAAAGATAATTTAATGCTGATATGCGTTCACTTTCAAGTTATTTGTTGTATATTTTACACAATGAAGGTTAACAGGGTTGACGTAAAATTGTTCCCCACTGAGAATCATAAAAAAGCTGAAGTGATAAAATTAGGAGACTTTGATTTTCTCAAAGAGTTAACTTCCTGACAAAATGATGATAAACAAATGGCATAGCTGTTTTCATTAAAATGAGCATATTTCGCAAAGGTGCATCCTTATGATGTATCCTTATGAATTGCGAATTTAACTTAAGCACAAAATTGTAATAATGCCTAAAACGTGCAAATAAAACACCATATCCATCCAGCGAGATGAAGAGAACAACATTTGGTAACACTTTAGTAATAGGGTCCAGTTATCTTATTAGCATGCATAATACTAGCATATTGGCTCTTTACTAGTACTTATAAAGCACATTTTCTGCATGACCATATTCTACATCTCTAATCCTACTTAATACCTAAACTTAACAACTACCTTACTAACTATTAATAATCAGCAAATTAGGAGTTTATCAAGGCAAAAGTTGTAGTTAATAGTTAGTTAATAGTGAGAACTGGACCTTAAAATAAAGTGAGACCCAACATTTTAGCTTCCTGGTAAACTGGTGCCAAATATCACTAAGAAAAAGGTAATTTGCTGAAATAGGAGAAGCCACTGTAGGTCTTTTTGCATGTATGATATACTTATGCTTCAGAGCATGCAGACAAAATGCAATAAACAAAGTCGTTATTTTACTTTCGGAGGCGGATGCCTGCTGTTTGGGAACGCAGTCGTGTAAGACAGTTCTGGTAGGTAATTAAACTGAACCACTTTGACGACAGATTTTGGATCAGGCATTTGACAATGACCAAAATAACATTTCAGATGCTGTGCAATGAAATCGGTCTACTGGTTAGTCCAGATATGCTGCCCCATCGCGCAAAGTCATGTGACTTTTTTGATGTGCATTGTGGAATTATTCGGTAAATGTGTTTCCATTGTAGTTTATGCTCATGATTTCTTACCGTATAAAAAAAGTATTCACCTCAATTTAGCACATACATTTTTATGCACATTTATGCGCATCTTGGCATTTCCATCTAGTGTTTTTTAATGCGATATCCAAAAATGAACATAAAAATAAGTGGATGGAAACATAGCTACATAGCTAGCTGAAGCGGGAGGCAGAAATGACAACGTACCCAGAGAACTGTATGCTTCCTTCATCCAATCACACTCAGTAGTCAAGACAGCCAGAATTTGTTGTATTAACACAACACAACATTCTCAGAAACCCCAGCCCATGAACTGATGCGTTCCGCATCGCGTCCGACATTTATTAAGCCTGCATATCAATCCGTGGCCTCTCACGACACAGATTTCTTCATTAGCCCCTGGTTTGACCAGGCTGCCTTACACTCGGCACGGCGACATGCTAAGTCAATTACAGTATCTCTACTTCTCACCGTTTCTCTTCACGTGGATCACCAGGGACGTGTCATTGTTATGAGACGTAACCTTCACATCCTAATACGCGCTTGTACAACATCTGCTTTGATCTACAGTCCTGTTCTGCAGTCCCAACGGCTCCACCTATGATTGGAGGGTGTTAGCTGATGTGTAAAGTTAACTGCCGTGGTCAGACCTCACTAACCCACCCTCCAGCTCTCTCTGGGAAAGAGTTCTGCTACTAAAGGATGTTTTACAATTCTGGTTAATGGCTGTGTGTGTGTGGTGATAGAGGGAGAACAGGGAATTCTTTTGCAGACAGTATGTCGGCCTCCGAACTGTGCACTGACACTTATGACTGTCATTAGAGGCACTGTGTAAAAACCGAAAAGTCCTAATTTGACATGGCAGTCACTGAGGCACGCACAGGGAGAGAGTCCATGTCCACTCACACTGAAATATCTTAATGGTCTTGTGAGCGAGTTCATAAGTGCACCAGCAGAGGGAGCTGAAAGGAGCGCTTGGAGAATCTGGTCTCCTTCAACTAAATGCGCGCTGTCATTATTCATTTATCTTTCTGCATGGGGTACATACACTAGTGTGATCTCCATTAGCAGAGGTGAGGTTTGAGAATGTCAAGGATGGAATATAAAAGCACAGATGACTTTGGTACATTGGTCTAAAAGCAGTATCGCGTTTTGGGCAAGTTCACCAGTGAATTTCATGGGTCGTTCCAAACCTGTGACTTTCTTTCTTCTGTGGAACACAAAATGAAATATTGTAAAGAAGAATTTGTTTGAAACAGACAAAAACAACAACAAACACTAGTCCATATGATTACTATATACAATTATATTCCAAGTTGAATGAAACACTGCCACGAGTTTTACATAAAAACAAAACGATGCATTAAGAGCCCGGGGGGGGGGGGGTGAAACCTCCTCATTTAGTACTGCCCTTCAGAGGCTACAGAAAAAAAGGAATAAACGGATGTTACTATTTATTCTGCTTTAGAGCAAACTATAATCTAGTTTTAAAGATATTTTTACTGGAAAACTTTTTGTTTTTCCCCAGTGAAAGATGCACTTATGTAACTTCTTATTTTAGTTCCACATAAGAAAATCACATGGATTTGGAACGGCATGAGAGTAAGTGGAAATTAGCGATTTTCATTTTGGGGTGAACTATCCCTTACATATACTGTAAGATTCTTACAAAAGCATAAAGGGGTCATATGACGTTGCTAAAAAAGAACATTATTTTGTGTATTTGGTGTAATGAAATGTGTTGCGTAAATATTTGGGCGGTGTTATTTAAATCTTCCCACACAGTGACGTAGACATGTGGGGGCGTCTAAACGAGCCGTTTTAGGAGGGCGTGGACGAGTCTCAACTCTTATAAAGAATATCTCTTTGGGTTTGAGACTTTAGTCTTTGCAACTTTAGGGATCTTATCTATTCACGATCAGCTTGTAACACTCCAAAGAGAAAGGAAAACTTGAAATCGCCTCATATGACCCCTTTAAAAAGTGAGTCACTGTACCATAGTAACTGCCCATCTTCCTTAAACAATTAATGAATTCAAATTGGAGAGATGCTTTGCGAGTCATATCAGCCTTGTTCTGAATATCACAATGTTCTCCCAAAGTGAGTGCAAGCTTTTCACTTTCGCAACGAAACACACAGCGTCTTCACAACATGGCGGCGGCGGTGGCAGCAACAATAAAGTTACGCCTTCTTTCTTTGCATGAACATTTGGGTGGTGTTATTTAAATCTTCCCACACAGTGACGTAGACATGTGGGGGCGTCTAAACGAGCCGTTTTAGGAGGGCGTGGACGAGTCTCAACTCTTATAAAGAATATCTCTTTGGGTTTGAGACTTTAGTCTTTGCAACTTTAGGGATCTTATCTATTCACGATCAGCTTGTAACACTCCAAAGAGAAAGGAAAACTTGAAATCGCCTCATATGACCCCTTTAAAAAGTGAGTCACTGTACCATAGTAACTGCCCATCTTCCTTAAACAATTAATGAATTCAAATTGGAGAGATGCTTTGCGAGTCATATCAGCCTTGTTCTGAATATCACAATGTTCTCCCAAAGTGAGTGCAAGCATTCTTGGTCAGGAATGAAGATTAAGCTCATAACAGCCGGTTCATCTTGAATTACCAATTGGTATTCAAAGACGAGCACTTCCTGTGCCTCAGGAAATGACATAATGTGAAAGGTTGAAAGGTGACCCACTAATCCTCCTCTGTTTTTGCATCATTTCTGACATCTTTGATATGCTGCTCATGTCACTTTGTAGAAGATAGATGGCAAACACAACTAAAAATACAACTGAATGAGGTCAAAGGCTCTTATGGGACCTGAATTCAGCAGCAAGTTAATGCACAATCATTTGCATCTGTTCCGAATACAGTGCGACGGCCAGCAGCCTGGCACAGCGGCACCGCAGAACGAAAACTCAAAGAAACAATCAATTATGAGCCCAAGACTTGTGCAATTTTTCGTGCTCTGTTGAGGAACTAAGTGTGAAATATCAACAAGCTGAAAAAAAAAAACACAATAAGGATCCAAAAACACAAGTAAAATGAAACAAAAATGACAAAGCACGTGAGCATGTTGCTGAATTATGACCCGACAGGCTGAGAGGATATTCTGCATGCACGGAGCGCCCATGCCCCGCAACCAATCTGACGCCTAATTAATCCTGAAGGTCTTTTAGTTCCGCCCCCCTCTCTCTCTCGTGTCCTGTCTTTAGGTCCATTTCTTTACCTGCTCATTCTTCATACGTCCAGATCAGTTTCAGCCTGTAGACAAACAGCACTCACGCTTACAGTGCTGCGCTAGGCCAGAGCCTGAAGGCATGCGTGTGTGTTTATGATAAAATATTAGGCATGTGTGAAAGCAGAAGTCATTTGTTTTAATGTGATCCTTCTTACAGTTGTTTAATGAATGCATATCTCATGCATGTACATATGGATGGGTGCATGGATATGTCCACTGTCCGTGCAGTTATTGTGACTTTCTGTTGGGTGTGCAATGATATTTCATTAATGAGACCAAAGGTTCGCTTACATTAGTAAACTTTTGTACTGTATGAAGCACTTGAACATGAGTGAAATCTGCATGGGCAACCTTTTTGGCCTCACGTGAAACACCCGATCACACAGATTTCAATTTAATTATTGGATTTGCTTGTGAAATTTTGTCAAACAATGGCATATTTGTTAAACCTGAGACTATACCACTCATTACTTGTCTTTGCTATAAAATATGCCATGTGGTTCATGGCACTAAAATAGGTTGCAAGTTTGTTCAGGGGAATTTAAATATTACCTATGCAAAAATGTTCCTGCGATTTAAAAATTGTGATCACATATTTAGACGTGAAGGATAACTTCACTCATTTTCAACTACATTTGTATTGATACAATGTCAATAGTATATGCAAATTAACAATGTGTACTCTTTCTCTGTCACCTGCACCGAGAAATCCTGTTTATTTGATAGCAAAAGTCCAAAGAATAAAAAGAATACAAAACAAAAGAGTACAAAAATGCAAAAGTTCAATCTGTAGTTTTTACAAAAGGCCTGGAGCTGAAGTCCACTGGATACCAAAACGACATGTTTTCTGAATCATCTACTAGACTTTTGCTTCAGCTCTTGTGAGCACAATCAATTGAGTTCAATATTCATGGGCTTAATACAGTTACTGTAGCCTACAGTTAGGTGAAAGAATTATATTACTTGATGCATGTAATTATTAATACATTTAATTATTTGTTGAACATCAGTGTCGTTTTATAAAAGCAATCAAGGCACAATTTCTGCTTCATTTCATTCCTAACATCACCACTTAAAGAAACAGTTCACCCAAAAATTACAATTCTGTCATAATTTTTTCGAACCTGTCCCTTATGGATAAACCACATGAACTTAACACAATCACATGTGAAATATATGAAACACGTGTGAGAAATGTGGTTTTGGAACATTTTCATGGTGTAAATGTGGGAAACCCGTGTGCTTACATATGAACACGTGTTTCACATATTTTACATGTGATTAAAAAAAATCAACATATCAAAATCTTTTTTATTTTTCACAGAAGTAAGTCATACAGCGATGTGAGGGTGAGTAATTGATAGAATATTTTATATTTTTAGGTTTATTTTTAGGTGAACTGTCCCTTTAACCTAAGAATAACTGTAATGTATGGCCTCTCGTTGCTTAAGGCTTTATATTAGAGAGAATGTAATATTTTGCAAAAACTATATAAAGTCAGTTTTGTTAAAAACAAAAAGGCTTCAGGTTACCGAGGGATACACACTGAAACCACCGGGGTTGATTTCTCACGGGACAGTTGGCGAGATGGGAATCCAGTCTCTGTGGAGGCTTAGCATTTAATGCCTAGCAATGTGTTTAGTGTAAATGGATAGGGAAACTAGATGTAGCCTCATGCACATAAACAGTCTAACTAGGCATAAGGTCATGTAAAAGGCCACGTGTGTGTTCAGATAGGTTTCTCTGGCCTGTACTCTTCCACCTGGTTCAGTGAGATAAACTCCCCCCACACACACACTCGGGCACTGTCTGATTTATTGGAGCCCGTCTGCTAGCTGAGTGTCTATGGCACAGTAATGAACTCGATTATGCTTTTAATGAAGTGTGAGCATCTCATTGGGAGGTGATTACGAGCATGCGCGCTGATCACAGGAGACCGTCAGGTGTGAGAGATGATGAGTGTTTGTGGGCGTGAGTGTGTGTTTAAGACTGCCATCAATCCGGATGATTACAGGGGAAGAGGAAGGCAGTTCAGCAGTCAGAATTCAGGCTCAGCAACAGACCTACAGAATCAGGGCTTTTCCATGTGCCACTGAAAGCATCAGGAGGTCAAATGAAATGTTTCAACTACTTAAACATCACATTACAATTTTATTTCAAAATAATAATGCTACTCTTTTGAACTTTCTATATCAAATAATCCTGAAAAAATGCATCATGGTTTCCTAAACAATTTTTAAGCAACACATCTGTTTTCAACTGATAAGAAATATTCAAAATCAGCATATTAGAATGATTTCTGAAGGATCATGTGACACTGAAGACTGGAGCAATGATGCTGAAAATTCAGCTTTGCATCACAGGAATAAATTATATTTAGAAATATATTCAAATTGAAAATAGTTATTTTAAATTGTAATAATATTTCATGATATTACTATTTTTACAGAATGGGACAGTAGTAGAACAACAGCTTCAAGCCTATATTAAAATGTCACCGATTGGAGCTAATTTAATAATTATATTAATTTATTATATTAATTATATGAATTTAGTGATTTTGGAAATTTATGAATTTAGAAATGAAGTTATAGACCAATTCGGTGTTTGCAAACAGTGATGTTTTTTTGTGGGCGGAGCCTATCTGGTGGCAGAAAATGACAGTTTTAAAGGGGTCGTATGATGCGATTTCAAGTTTTCCTTTCTCTTTGGAGTGTTACAAGCTGATTGTGCATAGATAAGATCCCTGAAGTTGCAAAGACTAAAGTCTCACAGTCTTTGGAATCCATGGCATAAAAGAATAAGAAAAAAAGTAAATTTGAGTTTATATTTCAAAATTCTGACTTTATTCTTGCAATTCCGAGATTATATTTCACAATTCTGATAAGGAATGATAATCCCTGACGTCTGGCTTTTTTTCCTCAGAATTGATAAACTCACTATTGTTGAGTTAAATCAAGTTATAAAGTCCGAACTAGGCATTCTAATTCTGACATCCAACGGCACAATTTTTTTTTCTCTTATTCCAAGAATTTTATCCATTTCCTTCCACTTGTTACCAGTGTTTTTCTGAAACCACTATGCACGTGCAGCTGCAAGTGACGTAGCCTAAATGTGACGTCTACTCCAAATGAGTCTATATTTCCTATAAATTAACAAAAAATATTGTCATATTTTTCTTTTTTGCTTAAAGGGGTCATATGATGTTGCTAAAAAGAACATTATGTTGTGTATTTGGTGTAATGAAATGTGTTTATGCGGTTTAAGGTTAAAATAACACATTATTTTCCACATACTGTACATTATTGTTTCTCCTCTATGCCCCGCCTTTCTGAAACGCGTCGATTTTTACAAAGCTCATCGGTCTGAAAAAACGAGGTGTGCTCTGATTGGCCAGCTATCCAGTGCGTTGTGATTGGCCGAATACCTCAATAAAATAACTCAACAACTGCAGTCAAGGCTACAATATTTATCTTGCAGTAACAGGTGCCTGCAAAATGCAGGACACAGCCGAATACTTTTTTTGATAATTAAAATTGGTTTATAACTAAAAACAACTGTATTCACATCATCTACCAAAATCATCATATTAAAGGCCAATTCACACTGCGCTGACAGATGCAGACAAATGACAATTGTTTTGTTTTGATGTGTTTGAAATACCTAGGTTAATTTTATGTCATTTAATAGTGTATCATATATCTAATAGTTCTCGCCACAAAAACAGAATTTTTTTTTGCATCTCCTATGCTTTAAAAAAAGTCATGGGATTGCACTGCAGCATGGGTGTGTTTGTGCTGAAAGAATGGAAAAGATTTTTATAGGTCATAATTTTCATAGGGATGAGACGGTTCCTGATAATGATAACCTTTTGGGTGTAAAGTGCTCCTATTATATTTCAAAATGTTATCATAGAAAGACAAGCAAAGAGGAAATTGCACTTAAAGCTGGCAGGATTTTTACTAAGCCAGTTTAATGTAGACATCTGCAGGTGGTTTTACTTTAGACTGTAAACACTACAGCTCTTGAAACGCTGTTTGTTTGAGCGGCCCGCCAATCACTCCTCAAATGATGCACAGACATAATAGCCAAATTTGTAAGAATCGATTAAGGAATAACTGACAATGGATTAATGCACACCTGAGGTTGCAATGTGGCCGTGATGCAAAGCAGTTGGCGAAAAATACAGGTTCGTAAGTGTAAATCCAATGGACACTTCTATCCTACAAGGCCTCTTTGTATTAAAAGGGCACTTTATTAAAAAAATTTAGAAAAGATAACTGTGCTAGACTTTTGACTTGTTGATGCTTTCAATAAATTTGACGTACTGCAAAAACCTCCTCATTGTTATTGTTAGCTATCAGGCTGAGCTAATGTTGATGAACTTAATCAACAGCTAATAACAATGACCTTATGTGATGGATTTAAATAATACTCTTTATATTCTTTATTAACAATATTTAAAAAAAATAAACAGCGCCTGTGATGTGGAGATCCTCTAGTAGGCGCTGATAATGTTAATCAATTATGCTCATAATGTCTGTTTCACACTTTGCAATCTGTATTCACTCTAGCTCTCTTACCATCCTGCCATCTCTAATTTTTTGTGGCAGTCTTAATTAATGATTTTTGCTTCATGGCTGCTGGAGGGTTGTTTATATCTGGTGTGATTAAGTCAGAGGGTTAAAAACAGCGAGAGAGAGAGAAAGAAAGAGAGAGAGAGGGACAAAATAATCACCAAATGGCAGGCTGGTGGAAAAGGTCACCTTCACGTGTATGAAAACAGTCTTAATTCACTCTGCTGGGGAAATTACCATGCTAGATTAGTCAAAGTCCATGCATACTTTCTGCATCCATATATCAAAAGTGTGGCATAATTCACTGAAGCAGAAAGCGAGACACCTACATGTTGTCGTTTCTCAATGAGAAAACCCAAAGGCCTGAGAAACCTACCAGATGAAATCATAACATATCATGCATTCTGTATATGATTATTTCTGGTGCATAGTAATGCAATAAAACAGAAAAGCAAATTGGCTAATATAATGATGATAGTTTTTATTGTCTCATTTTCCATGCTAAATACCTGCCAGTGATGTTGAGCATATTATTAAGTAAATTGAACCTATCTCAGTTTCTTCATATTCGCCTCTGAATTCCTACCATTATTTTCCCTCCATTATTTCCATGCAAAACTTCACTTCTCTCTATCATTCCATAATGATTGCTTCCCTATTTCTGCTCTTTAAAGGTAACATTCCTGCCCAACACTGCCAATCACACCTGATCTCTCCCTCTCTGACCCCGCCTTTTAATACTCTTTATGACTCCACCTTTTAACAACCCCTCATTTGCTGACCCCACCCTTTAACACTCCCCTTATTATGACTATACACTTAACACTTCACTGCAAGCAGCAAATCTCATCAAAGAGTTGACCCCGCTCTTTAACACAGCTGATCTTTATTTTCCACTCTGCTCAATCTGTCTCCACCCATCATTCTGACCCCGCCCATTAACACGCCTCCCCTCATTCTGATTCCAGTCGTTTACATTCTCCCTCATTCTGACCACACTCTTTAGAATTCCCTCCCCCATCTGACCTCACTATTTATCACTCCCCCTCATTTTAACACACTTCTTCATTCTGACTCCACCCCTTAATAAGTCCCTCACCCCTTACCATTCCCCTCATTTCCACCTATTTTTCACAATCTGACCCCACCGCTTACCATTTCCCCAATTGTGACCCCACCTGTTAAGACTCCTCCGTTCTGAACCCGCCCATTAACATTCCCCTTTTTCCTGACCCCGCCCTTTCACCTTCCTCCCCTCATTTTGATCCCACTCTTTGACATTTGCCCTCATTCTGACCTCACACTTTACAATTCCCTCCCCATCTGACCTTACTAGCTATTGGTCCCCTTCATTTTGACCTCTTCATAACACCCTCCATCATTCTCTCCTCTTCTGACCACACCCTTTAACACTTTCCCTCATTCTGACCTCACTCTTTGACTCTGTCTTCCCCTTTTCTCCCTTTACATATTCTGCAATATCCCCCCTCCCTTTCCAGACCTTGCGGTTTAATACTCCCCTTACTAGGGGTGAAACGATAACAATAACGGTGACAATACATTTTTTTCGAGAAATATTTTTGTCGTCAAGTAGTCCTTCGATCTCATATGACCTAATGTAAGAGCCTGCAATAACGCAGTTTGACCAGTGTGAGGCTGTAGCGATTATATAGCGATGTGGATGACTACACAAGTTCTGCAGCTCAGTAATCTAAAGTCCAGTCACGTTTATTTATATAGCACTTTGTGCAATAGATAGCCTTAAATCAAGCATTAGGGTTAAATCAAGAACGTCTCTCTTGTCTGTCATCACATTTTGTGTGCCAAATGTATGTATTTGTATTGTAAAAAAATGTATTGTATAATAATTGTAATTACATAATAGTAATATGATTTTCAAAAGCTGAAGTGATTACCTTATTATATTTATTTGCTAGAATATGTTTAACTCAATATTTTAACTAATTGAAAAAGCTGAACAATCAATCAAATAATTGAATAGTATTAGTACTATTAAATAATAATAGTTAGATTAATCGATTATCAAAACAATCGTTTGTTGCAGCCCTACCCCTTTACTTTGCTTACTTCGCCCTTTATCACTCCCTTACTCCACCCCTATCTGACTTCGCCTTTTAAGACTCCCTCTTTCTCTTGACCCTGCCTTTTTATATCCCTCACCTTTCTGAATCTCCCTCAAACAGCCACTTTTCCAAGTGGGTTTCTTTTTCATTCCTGTAAGCCTTTCCTTTTAAATATCAGCTGCAACTGGAAGTCCAACCGTCTCACCTCACTCATGATTAGGCAGTGATTGATATTTAGCAGCATGCTGAGGTAATTTCTTCATTCAAATACTCTGTGGTCCAAGGTTAACTATACTAGTGGCACGGTCAGGACCTGCAGTGGCACCAGCGTCGCCCTCTGCTCAGACTCTGATTTTTCCTGTCTTAGCAGGGTCTTAGCAGTTGACTTGGCAACGCTGCAGATATTTGTGACTGCACTGAGAGATTAAGTGGCCAATCAACCCAACCATGCACTGCAATCATTCTACCTTATAATGTGGGCAGACTCCTGATGCCAAATCAGTTTGCCCTGCATTTATACTTCTGAAACCAGAGGAATGGTGTTGAAAACGTGAAGCATGCAGACAAAGCGTTCGGGTGAGAAGGTACGCGCAGGGCATGGCTTTGTAAATTTCCTATGCATTCTTTTAACTAGGAATGAAGTTAGGAAAGCACTGGGGGGGACTATGATCCCATGATTGATGGATATTTTGGGGTGACTTAATAAGTCTTGCTTCGTACCTGGATCTCATATTACTGCTCCAATGTTATATTGACTTTCACAGAGCATGCAGGTAAATCCCTGCAGGGAGTGTGTGTGCATGTGTGTGAGTGTGCCATTATTTAGAGATGTGAAGAGGCATAGGGATGTGGGCAACAAGGCATGCAGCCTGGATGACGGTTCAATTTTTCATTTAAGAGGTGGTGGAGAAGGGTAGCCTGCAAGTTATTGTTCATATTTGCCTGGGGCATCACACTGCTATGGTTGGCTCTTCCTACGGAATATTCCATCTGTGCCAGAAATGCCTTCCACCCACCGGAGTCTCCCTGTCCTTCTATTCCACTCCAAAGGTGAACCTTATCTCACTCACTCTTTCTGCCACTCTTTGTTGATCGCTTTCTTTCTTTACAGCTTGTTTGTTTCAATACAGCCTTAAAAGCTCAAATTTGATTTGATTTTTTTTTGAAAAAAATCTCCCCCAAATCCTCATAAATGTAATGTGTTTGCATCTGGGTCAGAAGTTTACAAGAGGTTTGGGCAAAAATGCCTTAAATGTAAAAATCTGAATTCATTCTTCAGAGTGATTTCATACGTTTATTAATCTTTCTGTGTCTGTTCGATATATGTTATAAATTATATTTATTCATTCATTCATTGCAATTCTAATTATATTCTAATGACTGTAATGAAGTCATTTAAATAATTAGAATGAATATTTTTTTCTTCATTTTGATTTCGAGGTGGTATGCTATTGTCAGATTTACTCTTAAATTGAATAACATTTGTAATTATTATTATCAAGCAATATTTTTTCTTTAAAATGAAACCTTGAAAGAAATACCAAAATATTCTGTAAATTAAGTGTTAAAAATGTGGATACAATTTTCAGAAGACTGGGTTTTAGGCAGAAATGATATGAAGAGTTCATTTGCAAATACCGATAAACGGCACTTTAAAAAAAAAAGAGCCGATTGCCGTGCATTATTCTCCACATATAGCGCGATCTGAACCCTAAACACGTTTTGTCAAAAAAAGCCGGTTTTGTCGACTTTCAAGGCATCGCGAGTTCACGTTTTACTGCAGAAGCTGACAAGCGCCCTTGTTGTTTTTGAACAGAAGCCGATAAGTC
>NW_015626390.1:2032990-2042924 GCF_001515625.1 Sinocyclocheilus rhinocerous
AACCTTGCAAAAGCAGCGCGTTACAATAGTGAGGGAAAAGCTCCGTGTATTGCGTGTAATCACATCCATACAGTCTATGATCACAACAACAACAACGTTTGTCAGGCATCTACATTGTCATCTGAGGAGATTACAAAGATTAAACGAGTGTTTTTTTTAAACTCTAAAACATAAAATGTAGTGTTATCTGCTTTTGCCAAAAAATGACTGTTTGAGTTATCTGCTTTTGCTATAAAACAAACTTTTAACATGTAAAAAAAAAAACATACTTTCAATTAACTTTAATTTTGTAAATTACCGGTATTTGTTTAAGTTATTATTACTTAATCAAAACAACCCAACTGCAGTTTGATTGATATTAATTGGAATGCGTGATTTCTGAAAAAATAAATAAAAATGGAGTTATCGGTTTTTGCAAATGAACTTCATATTTCGTTATAGAAAAGCTGCTGCTACTAGTTGCTGCAATGAATGTTGTTAAAGGAAGTTGCTTCAGAAAGAAAGAGAAAAACCTCAGGTCTTGAGAGCAGTGTGACAGTGGCAGAGCTGGCAGCGGTTGCTATCAGCAGGGCCCTGCGGCACAGGAAGACACCCTACAGGCAGTGGTTTGAGCGCCATCCAACCCTCAGATCTCCAGACTACTGAGAAATCGTCATACAAGCTCAAACACACATGCACAAACGCTCGTTCCACCGGCCAGATGATGCTGGATGATTCTGTGATGGAACCGAAGGAACATTTCTAATTACATGTGCATGTTCCTGTCATCATTTCTAAGAAACTCAACAGCCAACGCCGTAGTCTGACTTTCAAGAATTTCCACAAGGAAGTGCATTTCTGGAACTAAACTAGTGAGGCAAATCCTCTTATAAATCCTTTTAAAGAGTGTGGCGAGCAGGAGAAAGGAGAAGTTTCTCTCCGGCAAACATGTGCAGGTTGTTTGGCTGCTGTAGTAGGAGAGGAAAGACAACATTCTCCCTGTCGGCTCTGTGCAGGAAGGGGCTGAATACTAATACAGCACAAGAAACACACACACAGGAGAGCTGATGCTGACATGCACTCATATACATGTGCATACTTGAGGAGAGAAAAAGTCACAATCACCACACAATAAACTGATTAGCCGCATACATCCGTGAGTGATTCTTAAAAACTAAGGAAACTCCATTAATCATGGTAAAATCCCTGCAATGCGAGGTCATGAGTGGCTTATTGCTTTTCGAAAATGGCAGCAATATGACAAATGTTCATTAATTAATTAAATTTATAGCAATTAAAAACAATTCTTCCAATAAGTAATATAATTAGCCAAACTATAGACTGTGTATGTACTGTATGGCAATCAAAACTTGGTGCTATTAAAACAATGTAGTTAACTACAAAATCACGTAATTCAATTAAAATTTACAATTGATTGACATCACTATATGTTGATTACATTTGGACTTAATATGGACACACAAGGGATCAAAAATACTTTTGAATAAAAAAAAATAAAAAAAATTTAGTTCTCTAAGAAAAAAAAAACATTATTTCCCTAGTCTGATTGCTATTTACATATTTGACTAAATAACAGAAGAATGGGTCTGAGGATTGTTTGTTGATTTGCTCTGTGCTTTTTTCAATCTCCTTTGGGCAACAGATTGAATTAATGTTTATAGACACTGCCATGTCATACATGAGGAAACTAGAGATTGTGCAAAATAACAATACTTTTGCAATTTAGCTCTATAAACACATGGAAAGTAAAAAAAAAAAAACGAAAGAAAGAAAAAAGAAAACTCATTTGTTGGCGCATTGGATTTCTCTCTGGAGTCAGAGGCTCCCGAATGATAATTTGCCTCATTTACATCCTTTTTCCGTCTGAATAGATCTGTGAATAGATTCTGTTTACCTCTGGCCCTTTTGCTTTCATAAGTACACACACATGTGTGTGTTTATACTAGATATGCCGTCCTGTCCTGCCCAAAGTAAATGTTAAAGCCCGTGTGCTAACATAAAATGCTTCCACCTTTTGCGCTGCGATATAGCCTAACCTCTCCCCCATAATCCATCTGTACTGCTCCATGCCTCCCCAAACATTATCTCCTCCCTCTTAATTAAGCCTTGGCTGGCAGTTCTGTATCCCAGCATTCCTGCTGCTTTGGTTATTAAGGCCCTCCGTATGGAACGAGTGGCCTGCCAGCGGCTGGACTGGCACACTCACCTGGGGCAAATGAGGGCATTTGATCCTACTGGGCCGGTGTCCCGCTCTCGCCTCAGGTGCCAGCCTGAAGTTGAAGAGCGCCTGCAGGGCACACAGAGCCGCCTGCCTCTTTGCCTGCTTCTTACTGCGACCTGAGCCCTCGAATATCCTGCCATCCACTCGAACGGCCATGACGAAGCTGCGGTGTGCCTGTTTGCCCTGAACACGCTCCGACAGGCAGGCGTATCGCAGGCCGGGCCGCAGGTCGTTGAGCAGGACGACCGGGCTGGGCTGGGTGGCGGGAACCGGAGGTGGGGGGAGGCAGGGATCTCCTTGCCTGGCCTGCACCACCATCAAGTCCAATGTGTGGCGCAAACGGAGGGCGCTAGACAGCAACTCGCTCTCGGCAGAGCGGCAGCCGTCAGGCTCGAAGCCTTTGAACAGCGTGTCTGGGAAGTCGGCCTGGTCCGAGGTGAAGTCGGCCGCGGGGTTGCTCAGGCCGCCCATGGCCAAGTGAGCTTGCGAGGCATTGGGAAACTGGATGAAGGACTTCAGGGCCATCTCGGCTGCCTTCATCTTAGCCTTTTTCTTCGTAGGGCCGGTGCCCTCAAATGTCAGTCCGTTAACTTCCACGGCGATGGAAAAGAGAGGCGCGTGCACTGGTCCTGTCTGAGAGACCATCCGATACTGTAGACCCGGTCTCAGCTCGTTCAACTGGACCAGAGCGTTCTTTGGTGCATCGGACCATGCCAGTTTCTTGCAGTACAGACGCAATTTGCGCAAGTGTCCGTTATTGTCTTCCTCCAAAGGTCGCTTTCGCTTGAGGCCAGATGCCCCATCCCTGGGCGCATCGGACAGGAAGAGTGTTTGGCAATCTGATGGAACAATAGCGCAATCTTCCAAATTTCCCGTGTTACGGTTCTCCTTGACCTCAGTACTGCTGGTGCCTAGGTTGGAAGCAGAAATGACATGTTATTATGATCAAGGCACTCAATGAGTGCTATCTTCTTCTCCATTCTGCTCATAATCTCACATGACCTGGTAAAAGTCATATACAAGTTGATATTAAAAACTGCCATTACCATCCCCAAAGCAACAGTTCCATATGAGAAAAGCCTCCTCTACTTAACGGTTGCAAAAACCAGAAGACAAATCCTCTAAAATGGGGCATTATCTGGCAAATCGCTCCATAATCTCCCACAAAATTGGCTTAAAGTGTCTATACTTAAAGTGGGTATAAATCGTCTCCCCATATACAATGCAAAGGAGACGTCCTTTTGAAATGCAGGAGAGCAGACGGTTATGAGATTTCAGTGTGTGAAAGTCTGATCACACATTAAAGCCTCTATTTCACACCCCAACTGTGTTGTGATGGAACCAAATGAAATTCATCTGTGAAAATAAACTTCAACACATGGATGCAAGCCTAAATTGTGAGAAAGGACCAAAATGTTGTTTTTGTAGTGCTGCCTGTCTCCAACTCTTCTAGCATACTGTATATTGCATATGTTCAAATCTAATTTAATGTTTTAATTTAATGAAAGGGTTTGTGTTAGTGATTATGCATACTGACTCAATGTGTCCTCGTCTTCTGTGCAATTGGCTGCTGGGCTCATGTACTTGTAGGGGGCGATCAGTGCAGACAACATGTTCAGTTTCTCTGAAAGGTAAAAGGAAAAGAATGTTTGTGTAAATACATCACATACTATGATTTGTACATACATGCTTATTTCTTACAAAGTTATAAATAAAAAGATGGAGTGATTCTTTAGCCTGAAATACATTCTGTGCTAATCAAATGAAAACACTAAGTATGTACAATGGGATTACACAGTTGCAATGCCTCAGTGCTTGCATACTTATATAGATTATGCTTTTGGTCTAAGCGGTGGTGGAAACTGAGTTTCTAGTTGAGTTGGCGATCAACCAAATTGTGTTCACAGCCCTCTTTTCCCTCTATATCCATGTGAGCGTGTGTGTTGTTAACACTGCAGGTTCCTATTAGGATCTCTGCTGGGCTCAACCCAGACTGTGGGAATTGACAAAGCTGCCTGGACTCATAATTACATCCCACCTTTCTCAGCATCCCCTAATGATCAATCATTTTAATGGGCAGACAAAAAAAAGAAAAAAAAAGAAGCAGAGGTTTTATGTGTGTATAGAAGAGGGACACTGAGTGAACAAAGAAGTGAAATGGGTGTGTACTCGGCATAGGCCACATGAAATGTCCTGGCCATGTAATGATTTTAGAATAGGACATGTGATTTTTCCAATTCCGACTACTTCAGACAGGATAATAACAAATGCAAATTCTGATTTTGCATTTTGACCTAGTATGAGACCTTAAACTCCAATAGCAATGGTGCTTCAAGAAAAACCTTTTGAATGCAAGTATAACAAACCCTGCTAAAAGTTTCCCTTTTATCAATAAAATATTCATCCAAAAAACTAAAATATCACTGAAAATGTTCAATCATCACAAATTTCTCTTTTGTTAAAAGTTTATTTTTTTTAAAGTATTTTCCTGTATATGTCCTATGTGTGCATATCTGTCTGTCTCTATTTATTTGGGGCCCCTAGAGGCCCCAAGAAACCCCATACATGATTATTATAGAAACATGGGTGTGGATTCATTTGACACAGTGTCGTGTACTGGAGTTCCCCTTCCTAAGCACCAGAAAATTATAGAATAATAGGGGTGCGTCATTTTGACTAAGGGTAGTGTACAGAGATCCTGCATAGGGCCCCAGTCATATCTAGGCATCTGCTTATTTATAGAAACATTGGAGTAAGCTCTTTTGACTAGGGGTAGTGTACAAAGGGACTCCAAACCTAGTTAAGCACCAGAATGTTATAGAAACATAGGAGTGGGTCATTTTGACTGAGGGTAGTGAACAGAGATCCTGTATGGGCCCCAGCCATATCTTGGCACCTGATTTTTGCAGAAACATGGGAGTGAGCTGTTTTGACCTGGTGAAGTGTACAGAGGCACCTGGGGCCCCAGACCTATCTAGGCACTAGAATATTATAGAAACATCAGGGCGGGTCATTTTGACTCAGGGTAATGTACTGAGACTCTGCATGGGGCCCCATATGTAGACATCTGATTTTTGTAGAAACATGGGAGTGAGCTCTTATGACCGGTGGTAGTGTTCAAAGGCACTTGGGGGCCCCAGATCTATCTTGCCACCTGATTTATGTAGAAACATGGGAGTGAGCTCTTTTGACCCCAGGAGGTATACAGAGGTACTTGGGTTGCCCCAAGTACCAGAAACATTGGGGTGGGTCATTCTGACTGAGGGTAGTATACAGAAATCCTACCATATCTAGACTTTTGGTTTTTGTAGAAAAATAGGAGTGACCTATTTTGACCCAGGACAGTGTATAGAGGCATCTGGGGGGCCCAGACCTATCTATTATCAGAATATTATAGAAATTTGGTAATTAGTCATTTTGACAAGGCAGTGTACATAAATCCTGTTTGGGGCCTCAAAGGCCCCTAGAGGGCAAATCTAGGCATCTGATTATCACCTGAATAGGGGATGAGCCCTTTCGACTCAGGACAGCCTGTGGAGGCCCCTGGGGGCCCCAATCATACCTAGACTGCAGACAATCTGAGAGACATGGGAAAACATGGAACTCAGTATGTCACATATTTTTTCAGAAAATCTACTTTGTTATCATTTTGTGGCTGGGGTTTCAATCACTCACTTAAGCGAAACTGTTTGCAAGGGTCAGGAAAGGTTTGCTGTCAACTCCACATCATAGCAAAGAAACAAAAACAATTCCCCCACTTACTGCACGTAGAATGAATTGAAGCCACTTAAATGATAGAGAGTGCAGTTTTGTAATAGCAACAAGCTGCAATAAAATTAGACAAAAAGGTCAATACAGTAACGTCCACCAAGCATTGTCACGTGAGAGTCTAAGACACGTGTCGGACACTACTGCCCCCAGTGACTGGCAATAACACAATCTAAAAAGTCTCACCTATCAGCCAGCCATATGAAATCCCTCTTGCTTGACTGAAACGTGACCAAGTCCTGGCAGCAGGGAATTTTGACAACTCGTAATGTGTTGAGTGTGATAAGGAGCAGGAATCCAATTATTTTGCTTTCCCAAGCAGCGGTCAAGAGATTCTCTCTCCCTCCCATCAGAAGTGTGGAGGATTTATAGGTCACATATAGCACAACCAAAGTGCTGAACGTCAGCACATAGCAGGGAAGATACGGTAACTGCATTGTATGCTTCCTGTGTGTCACTTCCTGAATGATGGCTGAGGAGAACAGGGCATGCATAAGTGATGGGAGGTGCTATCACTGTCATCAACCAATCACAAAAGTGCTGATACAGACTCTCATACTCAGAGCGATGATGTGGAGGTCTCTCGAAGTTCAGCGGTATCTAACAAGCGCAGAGCTTTGCCATCACTACAAAGGTTACATGGCTGACGTGACACCAAGAATCAAAGGGGGCCTACAGGAAATTAAATGTGAAGTCTGTTCATCTCACAAATGAGAACGAGAGTACAGTGTACAGCTCAGTAAAGTACTGCATTTGGACGAAATACACAGCTACTATAAATAGTACGGGTCAATGACATGGTGTCAGTTTAAATTCTAATTTCAGTTACACATAAAAAGAGAGGTTACAAATGAATTATACAGTATACACACTTTTTGAAGGGAACGAAAGAGATCAGCAACAGAAACAAAAGACAGGCAACACACATCACCTCAGACACAATCGCTGGAATCATGCTCAGTCAGTTGTCACCGCTGGATGTTTCGTCATATCACCCTCAAGCACTTTGACTCGCCTGTCTGTGAAGCCAAACAATATGAGCAACTAGCTGGAGCTCTTAAAACCAATCCATTACTGCTGCCACATTGAGGAAGGACGAATCATTATTCTCTCTGAACTACGGCTGTCATGAGACCAAGATTTCAGGAGTCGAAATATCACCATTCTTGCTACCAATTTCAAGACCGGAGCAAAAACTAGTATGTTATTCAAGACACTCATACAAAGTTAAATATTAATAAATATACTACTGGTCAAAAGTTTGGATTTTTTGATGTTTTTGAGGTAAGTCTCACCAAGGCTGCATTTATTTGATGAAAAATATAGTACAAACAGTAATATTGTGAAATATTTATTCTTCGGAAATAATTTTAATATTTATTAATGTCATTTAAATATATTATCGATGTTGAAAACAGTTCTGATGCTTTTTTTTAATTGCTTAATTTATTATTATTACTTTTTTTTAAAAACTGTGATACACTACCATTCAAAAGTTTTGGTTAAGAACTTTGTTAATAACCAAGCACCAGTAATAATGATTAATAATTGAGTACCGTCATATTAGAATGATTTCTGAAGGATCATGTGACACTAAAGACTGGACTGATGGCTGTGATGGCTTGACTTAACTAACTTACATATTAACATATTATACCATGATATATAACAAACAATAGAATGTAGCTTTCTAGTATTTCTCGACTGGTATCATGATATATGTGGTAATTTTTTAGCATTGTCTTGGCACCAAAGTACTTTTGACATCGCTCCTCTGAACCAAAGAAAACAGCAAATGTCAGGTCAGAACCAGAGCCCTGGCAGACTGCCATGTTGTCAGGAGACAGAGACGAAGAGAGAAACGGTGTAAATTCAGAAGACGAGAGGGGCTTTGGTGCACCCTCCTCGGCTATCAGGAGCGAGCAGAGGTAATGAGCCAATCACATCTTCCCATGGCCCTCATAACGGTCAGGTCAGATGAGACACTAGAGACTCTATTCAAAAAGGCAGTTGGGAAATCATTGACTCTCTCTCCCTCTCTTTATCTCTCTTCTCTTCCTTTCTTTCAATCACTCTTTCGGTCTAGGAGACCACCGATTAAACACTGGTGAAGTGGCAAATGAGGGAGGCCGCATTGTCTCGCCATCACGCTAGGAATCGGATTTCTGTCACACCGCTCAGCTGGAGCTGGGCAGAGACACCTTTTGTTTGTGCTAACCATCCATGTGTGTGTGTGTGTGCATTTGGACTTACTTAGCTAAAGTTTGAAGACAGATTTGTCCCAAAAAGTTAGCTAAATCTGATGAAATCTCCCTTTGGAAACAACCAGTGACATCCACATCAGGAAAAACTACAACCTAAAAATCACAAATGAAGCAAATAACAAGAGTTTTAAAACAATGGTTCTCATCGTTTTTGACTCGAAGGCCCCTTTTTTGTTCAAAACAGTAATTCCAGACTATAATTTCTGGTATTTCTGCTGTAATTATAGCAAAGCTGCTTGTTTTTAAACCCTTTTTAATAAAGAGAAACTGGGATTATTGATATATTAAATGCATTAACCATGATTAATTTTGTGATTTTTATGTTAAAAACATCAGTTATTGAAGGGAAAAAAATAAATGTGATTTCAATTTACATCTTGATTGTGTGTGTGAGTGTGTGTGTGTTAAATGTAAAATTAATTTAATATAGTAATAATGATTTTTAGTAATAGTGGTCCCTTAAAAGTTTGCTGAGGCCCCTTAGAGGGAATATGATTATTTTACATTCATATAATAATAATAATAATAATTCCTTACATTTATATAGCGCTTTTCTGGGCACTCAAAGCGCTTTACATAGAAAGGGGGAATCTCCTCAACCACCACCAGTGTGCAGCATCCACCTATATAGTTAGTTAAACTGTATGTTACATATTATATATTAAATATTTTAACATTATTCTATTAATAAAATATTGAATTATTTTATCAAAGACAAAATAAATGAAATAAAGACAATAAAATGTGTGTCTATCTATCTATCTATCTATCTATCTATCTATACACACCTAATAAAACCTAATGTAAAAACTAATGGTAAAAAAGCAAATTTTCCTTACTATAGGATAGTACATGTACAACGTAACAGTAGTACAATGTAACAGCTCAGGACAGTCAGTAGTTAAAGGCTAGAGACTGTGTGGATTTATCCATTGGCGTTTTGACGTCATGTTGTGCGGTTCCAGAGTGATAAGTCATTCACGACTCAGCTGTTTGGCCCAAAAAAATGGATGCAGAACTTCTATTCTTCACAGCATACCAGCACATGCCAACACAAAAGCGTGAGCGTCGTGGGTTCCAGGATCAGGCCGAGTGAGCAGACGTAGTGATATTTAGCACCTGATTAGTGCCAACAGAAGACATAGTGCACCAGCCATCTGCTTTACATGTGTTACTGTTTTCCATGCCATGGACAGAGGTTTAGCATGCTAGCTGCTGCTAACGCCACTGTCCGCGGGCACCAATCCTAATCGCCTTCCCACAACAGCTGTGGGCACAGACAAGCCATCCAACACAAGATTAAATTAACGTTATGAGATCAGCTTTTGTGCTTATTGGCATTATGTGTCACAATGGAAGAGGAGGGAACCGGTGGGAGTGAGGATCAGTGATTGGTCAGGGTGGGCAAAAGATCAGAGTTCGTAAAAGTGGTTACGCGGCAGATTTAGTATGCAACTGTTCAAATGTTTGGGGCCAGCAAGATTTTAAAAAAAGAAAGAAATTAATACCTTTAGTCAGCATGGATGGATTAAATTGATCAAAAGTGACAGTAAAAACATTGTCAAAAATTATATTTTATTTTTTCTGTTTGATTTATTCTATTTGATAATAATAATAAATGTTTCTTGAGCTGCAAATCAGTGTATTAGAATGATTTCTGAAGGACCATGTGACACTAACG
>NW_015626390.1:2044663-2046271 GCF_001515625.1 Sinocyclocheilus rhinocerous
GCAGAACTTCTAATCTTCACAGCATGCCAACACATGCCAACACAAAAGCGTGAGCGTCGTGGGTTCCAGGATCAGGCCGAGTGAGCAGACGTAGTGATATTTAGCACCTGATTAGTGCCAACAGAAGACATAGTGCACCAGCCATCTGCTTTACATGTGTTACTGTTTTCCATGCCATGGACAGAGGTTTAGCATGCTAGCTGCTGCTAACGCCACTGTCCGCGGGCACCAATCCTAATCGCCTTCCCACAACAGCTGTGGGCACAGACAAGCCATCCAACACAAGATTAAATTAACGTTATGAGATCAGCTTTTGTGCTTATTGGCATTATGTGTCACAATGGAAGAGGAGGGAACCGGTGGGAGTGAGGATCAGTGATTGGTCAGGGTGGGCAAAAGATCAGAGTTCGTAAAAGTGGTTACGCGGCAGATTTAGTATGCAACTGTTCAAATGTTTGGGGCCAGCAAGATTTTAAAAAAAGAAAGAAATTAATACCTTTAGTCAGCATGGATGGATTAAATTGATCAAAAGTGACAGTAAAAACATTGTCAAAAATTATATTTTATTTTTTCTGTTTGATTTATTCTATTTGATAATAATAATAAATGTTTCTTGAGCTGCAAATCAGTGTATTAGAATGATTTCTGAAGGACCATGTGACACTAACGACTGGAGTAATGATGCTGAAAATTATTCCCATGGCATGACACAATTGGTCACGAGACACACAAGAGCCAATGACATTTCACAACCAAGGCTGACGTAACGCTTCTTCTGGCGGCATTTTTTGAATTTGTGCACAGACTGCACACACAGGATGAGCTTTACGGCGGACTGAGACGGCGAACGTGTCTAGGCTATTCCTCTCACAAATCAATCGTTTTGCCTCGGAAGACTTGGAATATAAATATTTTTGAATAAATTATGACTGTAGCTGTATCTGCCTGTTATATCTTGTGTTTTACTGACAAATGGTAGTTTAGGGGAAGGGGATGGGTTACGTGCTCATAAATGTGTAAATAGTGTAATAAAAATAAAACTGTTGTGACTGTTTACACTGAAAAATCACATCCCAACATATATGCAATAATGGCAATATTATTACCCAATACATAATTTAATCATGACGACAAAATTCCCAGTGCCCAGTGGTGTAATGTAACAAAGTAATAATACTTCGTTACAGTACTTAAGTATTTTTTGGAAGTATCTGTACTTTACTTGAGTTTTTAAATTTCAGCCAACTTTTACTTTTACTCCACTACATTTCCTAATTAAAATGTATACTTTTACTCCGATACATTTCCCCGAAGCATATTCGTTACTTACTACAAAATAAAGTCAGAAGAACACGGACTGCAGGAAAGCAAGTTTGACGAATCAGTGGTCTGGCGCTTGCAAGTTTAGCCTCCTAAAAACACCTTTGCTCATTTGCAAACAAGTGTGCGCACAACCGCGGATGATTTCGTTTTCCACTCAAGTCGAGGCTGGTGTGTGCGATATACAGTATCTTCTGCGATAATATGGTAAGTGTTGTTGTAATGATGTGCGATCTGACATTATCAAGTAGGCTATATCACCAAATCACACACAGAGTGCACGCACGT
>NW_015626390.1:2046412-2046552 GCF_001515625.1 Sinocyclocheilus rhinocerous
ATTGTATACAAAGTTAGCAATAAGTGACTTACATTTTAGACATAATATTGCTTGTTTTCGCTCAATTTTGTCAATTTTGCTAGTTCCAAACAAAGATCACAGCACTGTTTTGCGTCTCTGAGCAATGGACGGTGTTTACT
>NW_015626390.1:2057158-2086411 GCF_001515625.1 Sinocyclocheilus rhinocerous
TGCCAATGAAAATAGTTCCAAACAAAGATCACAGCACTGTTTTGCGTCTCTGAGCAATGGTGTTTACTTATTGAATGAATCAGCTTTTTGAACGAATCGGACGAATAAATGATTCAGTGATTTACTCATTAACAGAGTTAAATGCTTTGTTCCTGAATGAATCAGTCGTTTGAATGAATCGGTTGAATCTCAATGACAGTCACCTGCTGCCACCTACTGGCGGTTTTAATTTCACATTTCGACTATTTTGCAGATTCCAGAAATGTTTTCTTATGTTGGAATGAAACACACTTAAGTACCGGATGAAGTGCTTCTTATTCTTACCCAAAAATACAAAATGGAAGAAAGAGTTAAAACTGAACACAACTCAAGCCGTGTATGGACATTTTAAAATAGATTTATTTGCTTCTTTTCCATTTTGCATTTACTTGTACTCTTACTTTCAATACTTAAGTACGTTTAAGATTAAAAAAATAATTTTCGTACTTAAGTACAATAAATATCACATACTTTAAGACTTTTACTCAAGTAATATTATAAACGGTGACTTCAACTTCTACGTCATTTTCTGGTAAGATATTTGTACTTTTACTTGAGTATGGCTTTCAGGTACTTTATACACCACTGCCAGTGCCTGCACACTGACACCAAGGGTTTCTTATTTAAAGCAATGGAGGACCCTGCACATCGAAAAATGACACAAAAGGGTCCTGACCAAGTGTAAATGTGATGAGTTGGGAGTGAGAATATGTTGGCATTACAGGAATAAATTACATTTTAAAATATATTATAATAGAACCCAGTATTTTTAGATTTTAATAATATAACTGTATTTACTGCATTTTGGATTAAATAAATGCAGGTTTGGTGAGCATTAATAACAGTAAAGACCCCAAAATGACCAATTTAATTGTAATTGGTCAGAAAGTAGAAAAGTTTTTATTAAACTAAGGGTATGTTTACACAACAACGTGCTAAAAACGGAATTGATTTTCCTTCACAGTTTTGAAACGTTTCCTTACAGACTAAACGTGGCACTGTATTATAATGACTAAAATCACTGTATTATGCATGCCAAGCCAGAAGTTGGCGATGTCAATTTTCAAAGAAACACTACGCATTTTCTATGCACATGACGTCACTGTTTTCACAAATTTTCATTGTTTTTACGGAGACAAGAACAAAGTTTTCAAAGACTTGATCTCAAAAACTTGCACCCATTTTTAAAAGTTTGCATTTTCAGGCCCCCGAAATGCTGTTGTTGTGTAAATGAATGGCAAAAATGCATAAAAATGCCTCCTAAATAATGACTTGAAAACTTGAAAAACATTGCAAGTTGACTTAAAAAAATATCAAATTATATTACCAGGCTTACATAAATATATATACAGTATATATATTTATTTTTTATTACGTAAGAACCTTTAGCTGTTGTTTTGATGTACAGACAAGACAAAGAGATCACTGTTAAACGTCAAGGTTGCCATCCGTACTAAGATCTATTTCATGATAAGGGATCCCACACTGCATGTGTTGATGTATCTCCTAAAACACTCCTTTTTAAATTATTCTCTCGACTGTCAGAATGTCAGTTAGCTCATAATCTCACCGCAGACACTCATGTCCGTGTCAACATCACATGTGCAATATACCACTCCACCAAGAAAAACCTTTTTGCTAGATTTATTGTAAAAGCCTTTTGGTGTAACAGAAACACTGCAAAAGACTAATCGTTTGGGTTAGGGTTTGAACGAGAATTAAAGTTTGATGAAGCTGTTAAAAACCACTCCTATGAAGTGCGACTTAGCTATTCCAATGACGCATCCAGATGATATCAGCGGTGAGAAATATAAACCAAACCCTGTTTTATGATACAGGACTGGATGGCCAAAATAAACTCTTTCCCTGTCCAGTCCTCCACCCTGGATGGTCGTGACGGTATGGCCAGTCAGGGCAAGATGAGACTGATCGAGTCTCCACGCCGCAGGCAGCTTCATCAGAAGGTGTCTAGGATTCATTCAGGGAGTGCTAGGGAGAATGAAATTGGTATCCTTCTATAACTTCTATCGCTAGACATAGACACATCCACATACATGAAATGCCCTCAAGCCAACTCTGACTGAAAAGTTCAGCGAAAATTGAAGTCAACCAACTTCTATGAAGCTCAAGGAGGACAAGCCGAAAATCGTACAAGTATAAAGTTAACAAAAAGTAGAAATGTAAAAAAAAAAAAAAAATTATCAAATGAAACGTTGATTCAGTAATTGCAATTATTACATATAATTCTGACTAAATTTGGGCAGTTCGTTTTTCCTTTAATGATTTCGATGTCATCAAGCAGCACAGGCTGAAATACGATCTGGAACAGAATATGTGAGTGGAGCAGAGCGACAGAAATTTCCCTCCCCGTAGTGTGTTTGTTAAGCTCAAAATATTTCTCAGTTATTACATGTATGCTAGGTTATGCGTACAGTGAGCATGTGTAAATTTAATCACCAGCATATTTACACAAACTTTATGCACACAGCCAGATACTACAACTGCACAGTCAGCTTGTACATACGGCTTTCAAATTTTTGTGCAAATGTTTTTTGTCCACAAGGTGGCAACACCGGCCTGGGCCATTGTTTCACAGTCCAAAAAAACAACAACAACAACAAAAAAAAACTGATGAGTATGAACAGCCAAAATGACTCTTTTCACAACTCACTCCAAAGAGAGGCGTCAATTCTCACTTTAGCTTCTGCTACACCTGCTTCCAATGTCATACGTCATTACTTGACTTTCTCATGAACATACATATGCCAGTTACTGGAAGCCAGTGATAAAAGTTTAGAAATTTTAAACATGAATAAAATAGTTTATAAAAGTTTTAAATAGGGCTGTCAACGTTAACGCTTTTACGCATGCGATTAATTTTACAATCCTTAACGCGTTCAAATAATTGAACGCAGTTAACGCAAAATTACTGTTGCTTCTCTGCTTGCGATCAGATAATTTTAAGCTGCTAAATTCCGGGAAAGTTTTCACCCAATGATCCAGTAAGCGAATGCATTCAAACAATCCGTCCAAAGCAGCGCTAATATAAAGGAAACCAGGCTGATTACATCAGAGATTGCAGAGAGAACAGAGACTCGCGTTGCGTTTTAAGTGAATGATTCATTCCAGTGTGCTTCGCTTTTAAACACGAGCTCTGTCATATTCTGTGATTGTCTCTGAAGAGCGCGAGTTCTCACACGTCACGCTGTGTGAAGTACAGACTGAATGGATTGTCAACACATCCCACCGCTGTATGGCCAGATGAGACGCAAACTACGTTTTCTTGACTGGTTAACCAGTCTCGCGAGTAAAGTTTTGATGGATGAAGACTGCAATCAAGGTAAAGACGATTGCGGTGGCGCACAGGAGTCGTACAGTACAGTAAGCATGCGTGAGTCCGTTATAATACATGCGTGTATGAGTGCTCTTAACGCACTGATCACACATTGGATTTATGCACAGGCACAGACATTTCCGTACATTCACGTTGTTTCCACACACATTCGCGATAATGTTTTGATTTGTCATGTTTATGTTGCTGTGTTTAGTTATTCTGAATGGATCCGTATACTGTAGTAGATATATGCAGCCAGCAGGCGGTTGGTTTAGTTTTTTTTTGGCATCACCATGTGGTCCTGTTCGGTTACGCAACTTGACTTCTCTAAAATGTAAAAAAGCTATTTGCTGTTGCACTGTACACATACTATACAATTCAGATACATATATATATATATACTGCCAAAATCAGTATTGTATCTGGTCGGTATTGAAAAGTCAATTTTTTATTTTACGCAAAATGCGATATCCGCCGAGTTATTCTGTCATGTTTTCTCCCTTTTTTTTCAAACCGCGACAAGAAAATGGATTTATAGCGTTTTGGAACCAGACTCTTCATATATATTTTTTCTTTCATATGTGCTTATATGGGCTCCTTATATCATTTGGTTCTTTGGTGTTCTTTTGGAGTTATTTTGGTGTCCTTTTTTGGAAAGACATCTACATTTATCCTGAGAAAAGCTTGCAGAAAATACAGATTTTTGAGAATCACCCTTCAACCTTTTGGTTTACTTTGCTGAATATAGCAAATGATGACAAAATAACCATTTGAAACAAGATAAATGGTCTATGCTTAATTTCATGAAGTGTGCGATTAATCACGATTAATCACGGAAAAAGCGTGTGATTAATCCGATTAAAAATTGTAATCTATTGACAGCCCTAGTTTTAAATATAAATATGTCTGATGAAGAGCTTGTAGGCTGAAACGTCACCTGTGGTAAGAACAAATATTTTTCTACTTTTGGAGCTGTGGTGTGCCAATTTTGCTCTTCCTGTCTGACATTGTTTGTGGGTGAGCACTCACATTGAGCTTTTGGCCTGCTGGATGTGCACACTTGGATTGTAAAGTTTTAAATATGTAAATTTTTCTTACAAAAACCATCGCTTCACTTCAGAAGGCATTCATTAACACACTGGAGTTGCATGGATTACTTTTATGATGGATGGATGTGCTTTTTGGAGCTTCAAAAAACTTGGGCACCATTTACTGCCATTACATCACTGGGAAGAGCCAGGATATTATTCAATATAACTCCAACTGTATTCGTCTAAGAAGAAAGGCATACAGTATACACCTACCGTAAGATGGCTTGAGGGTGAATAAATTATGGGATGATTTTCATTTTTGGGTGAAGTATTCCTTTAAAACCGAAATAAACTACAGAGTCTTTACATTAAGCAGTTTGGATTGAATTACAGAAATATGCAGAGAAAAAAAATGAATAAAAGAAAGTGGACTTCAATTCACCTTGCGGACACAGTAACAACAAATGTAGTACTGGACTCATTGTAATAACCACCTCAGCTAACAACAGCCGTGTGTGTGAGTCAGCTGTGGACCCGCGGAGGCGTCGAACAGATGAACAGTTACACCGTCTGACAATGTTTGTTTTTAATCCGAGTCGAGTTCTCACACTCAATCCCTTCACCTCAGAGACTCGGCTCCATACATCACGCCGAATTATCAGATCTCCGTCTTTTATTGCGTCTTCTCGACACGCTTAGCCTCAGATCAACTGCGTCTCTTCCTTGTTTACTATTTCTCTCGGTGTCATTCACAGGCCCCCACCCGCCATGCAACAATGATACGTTCTCACTCGCAAGCCCTCTTCTCGCCTTTTCTTTTCCTGTCTAACACATCTCTCTCTGAAACGGCTTTCTCTCGGCAGCCTCCCCACCATCTCACATCTAACACTTCCCAGTTAGGCTTGTCAACCATCCCATATAAGACAGGATCATCACATATTTAAAGGAAACATATATGCGTTCAGTATTAAATCCATACACCACACAGTTTGTGCCTTATTACACCTTTAATTTTTTGTTTTAAAAATGGTCAGTTGTCTCCTCACCTGGCATAAGTGGTATAAAGACAAGAAATGTCCCTTATTTTGCTAAAAATCAACTGAGTCAAGAGTCGTTTATTTCCCTCTGCTGAGGTTGGCAGCACTATTCCCAGTGTCTCTGTCAGTCAATGTTTTCATTTATGAGTCCCTCTGCCCTCGTTCTCTTCACATGCATTCTGCTCTTGTTTTCTCTTTATGTTGCAATAACCATCTGCATCTATTTCAGTTACCGTCAGCAAACATCCCTCTGTATTTTTACTTACACAGATCTCTTCAAATATGGACACTTTCATATCACACGGTGTAAAAATTATTCGTCAAAGAGTATATTTTACAAGAAAACACTATTTCAGTTTTTCTCCTTCAAAATTTCACATTTAATTCAATGTGTTACTTACCATTTCTTCGTAACTTTGTGAAATTTACAAGCAGTTTTTGAGTAAAAATTGTTTCTACATGATTTTTTTTGTCAGTTTTAATCCATAATAATTTAAAATCCATATGGATTTTAATATTTACCTTTGATTCAAACTGTAAATCTTAAAATAAGAAAAAAAAACAATATATGAATTATTACAAAACAACAAACAAAGAGTAAAATAAGCTTAATACAGTTTTTAATGTGTAAAAATTATTCATATTCAAAAAGTATGAAATTTTAACTTAATTACTTAAGGTTACATTTTTAGAATTAATGTATTTAGGATAAATAAATTGTGATGAAATCAGCCTTAGCAAGACAAACGATTTGGCCATTTTATTCCAAATACGTTTGGAATAATTTCCATCACAGAATGCCATCAAATCCAATACGACATATGTGATGGGATGGAAATGATGTGTTGATTCAGAAAAAATTAATTCTGTCATTGTTTTAAAAAATAAATAAATAAACAATGACAGAGTTCTCTTGTGATATTTGCATATGCACCATTGGACATTTATAATAGACTGGTGAGAGTGTGAAAAGTGTGTATTATTTTTTCTAAAAGTCCACAAGGACTAACGCGCCCAAAGCTGACGAAACTCCCTCATACATTCACGTCTGTCATTATCGCGTGAGCAGTAATTCCGCCGTGTCCCGTCTCTTTCATTGGGGCTGGAATGAGTGGGCCGCTGGGCCCGCACTGGTCCAGATGGGGCGCAGTTCTTTCGGGTTTTTTTTTCGGCTGTTCCGTACCACGGCACCCACCACATCTGTTATGCAGCGCAAAGCATCTTCTCACTAATTTGTTTGTCAGTACATATTGAAGGCATGATCTGTCATTCTGCCATGCTTTGGTTGCGCCGTGATGTCTGTAGACATGGCTAGTCATAAGTTTCAGACGCCAGTCGCCAGGGACCTGCTCAGTGACGGCCCTCTGAGCGGAGAAAATTAAAGGGGGAAAATCAGAGAAAACAAAAACGAAACGTACTTCATAAAGGAGCCTCCCGCACATCATTCCCACAGTGCAATAGCCCAGTTTAGCTAGACAACAAGAGAGAAGGCTTCTGCGATATTAGAGACACTTTAAAAATAAGCCGGTTCATGCTCTGATTAGATTAATTTCATAATGGCTACTGTTAATATGTTCAGCCTGACCTCTTTACAACCCATTTTCAACCATTAAAAGACACAGAATGTTTAAAGAACGAAAACTGCAATACTGCTGCGTATCGGATGACAAAAACATTGACTGTGTGTTTGTACGTGTGTGTGTGTGTGTTTAGGGCACAGATAAAGTCTTTACACGGTCGCTCGCTCAGTCCTTTACTGCCTCTCTCCAGCCCAGCTCCTGTTTTCCATTGCTTTTCCAAATCCCAGAGCAAAATTGCGATAAATGCAAACTGACAGTTCATAATATCCCATTTCCAATCGCATGCAGTGCGCTAAGTGCGTTTCTGAGTCAATTAAAAGAAGTGTTTGATGTTGATACTTTGAGACTTTCAAATTACGGTAGGCCACTGTAATTTTAACATGACATACTTAAAAAAAATATATCTGTAAATTATGTATACACTCGTATACACTCATGTTGTTTACTCATTTTTACTCAAAATTTTATTACATACAAATCCCATTAAATCTAATGAGAAAAAAACAAATCTTTTTTTTTTTGTATTTTTTGGGCTTTTTTATTCCTTTATCATTTAGACAGGACAGTGGAGAGATGACAGGAAAGTATTGGGTAGAGAGAGGGGAGCGGGCATAGGACCTCAAGACGGGAATTGAACTCGGGTCGGCGTGAGCGAAGTTGCGCTGTATGTCGGCGCACTAACCACGATGCTATCGGCGCCGACAAAAAAACAACTAATATTTAAGTTTTTTTTTCTTTCTCCGTGTACTGTAAAGAAACAGTTTACAAATTAACAGAACTCGTTTAAACTTTTTTTTTTCAATAGAAAAAAATTTTGCTTAAACATAGCCTTTTAACATGACAAATGTGCTATACTGCTAAATATGTAGTTTTACTTTTCATGACGTACAAAGAAAAAAAAATATGACATATCAAGAGAGGTATGGAAAATGACCTTTTCAATGTGCTTGCATAATAATTGAAGAAAAAATAGATGTGGAAAGGAAAAGACCAGGTAAATGAGAAGTTATTGCAGATCTGAAATTGCTATGGCATTCATAATCTGCTTCCTTTAAAAAAACCCAAAAAAAAACCTAATGCATTAATCAAAGGCCAGAATCATTGATAAGACGACACAGGAAATATACAAATGTCTTAGTGATGGCTGGAATACGTCTTACATGTTAGTCTTATTCACATTTCTGCATATTCAAACGTGGAGCATCGTAAAAAACCCGTGTTATCACTGATGTCAAACCTGCAATATATGCCCACCATACGACCTCAGAAGACTAGGAATGTAGTGCATGACTCATTTAGAATATGTTTATGATACTCTTATGCTGCGTTTAGTCATTTTTTTTTACAACTTGACAGCCCCTGGTCACCGAATGTTTTTCATTTTACTGAAAAGAACAGCATGCATATTCTTCTAAACTGCTTCTTATGCGTTTCATGAAGAAAGAGAGACAAGAACAACACATAAAAGAATATCAGACAATGGGTGAACGATCGCTTTAACAATATTAAATGTATCAGCATGCACTTGCTTTAATTTGTGGCATTATACAAGGATGAATAAATGGCATTTGAGTAGTGAGGCTGAAGGATGTAATAATAGTAAATGCTAAAAGCGCAGTGGTTATATTCTCTAATCACATGAATGATTCTGTATATGGGTCATCAGGTGTGGGAAATATAGTCTAGTCTGCATCCCACCTGTGAGTCTGCACAAGGCCTGAAACATGCTCTCTATGCAAGTGTGTGAACACAAACCATTCTAGCTTTGTAATCTTGAATATTTGCAATCATTACTTGCACAAGTACGTTGAATTCTCAGTGTTGCCACAAGGGGTGCTCTACAGTCTACTACGGTCAGGTCTCCCTTTCAGAACTATTGGAGCAACAAGAGAAACTTGCAGTCTCGTGCAGTTCTTTGATGTTTCCTCAGACTCTTTTGAATCAGTTTTTAAATCAGTTGCTTCAGATTCATTCACTGACTCGTTCAACGATCCTTTCTGCAGATTGTGTACCTTGTTATACTAATAAGTTGCGACAAATGAGTTTATTTTTGTGTGTTATGTGTGAGTAATTGAATTATTCACTCAACTGACTATTCTTGGTAATTCTACTGAATTACTCATTCTTTTGTTCGTGGAAAAAGTAGAGACGCAAGCTATAGGTTGCTGTTGTTGTTGTTATTATTATTATTATGTATCAGTTACCAGTAAATATAGGATATTTAATTGTCCATTTCCCTATTTTTTACATTTAGATCACCTTTGACGTCACCTAAAGCTCAGTATTTAAGAATGCTAATATTTAAATAACACTGTTAAATGTAATCTTTAGTAAACCTTAAAATGAATATCCATTTTTCATACTTTATACAGCGTAATTATGTGATGACTCAATTCAGTTATACAAAAGTAGAAATGTAAGTTATATCGCTATCACAACAGCCGATAATAGATTTTTTTCAGTTACCAGTTAATATTTGAGATTTAATTGTCCATGCTCATTTAGACTTTTGAAATTTATCTAAAAAAAAAAACACTAATAATTCAATAGTGTAATCGTCAACAATCCTCAAAACGAGTATCCATGTTTTTCCATACAGTACATTACATTTTAATTGTGATGACTAAATTCACTTAGCATTTAAAATGGCTGATTATATATTTTTTAGCATTTTATTGCATATAAACATATTTAGACTGAAATAAATGCATAGCATTTTTAAAATCTTGCCATTTATCAGTCATAACAAATAAATAGTGGCTTATCATATCAGTCGAGATTTCTATATCATTTCATCACTAAAAACTTTATTACCTTTACTAAAATTGACATTTATACAGCAAGAATGATTCTTTCTTCATTTAAAAGATCTGTTCAAAAACACATTCATGAACAAAACACCACTATCATAAAGCGTGTTCCTAGAAGCGCCACACACACACTCTGAAATGTACGAACACATGCTTCAGCTAAATTGCCCTGGCACCAGATGAGCGCGATCTCAGTTGCTTACTTTAATACGGAGTCAAATCCAACTAATCAAACACACTCAAGCAAAAACCAAGACAAATTTAGCCAGAGTCTTCTGAATAATAAAACTGGAGCAGTTCTATATGTAGAGATGTTAAAAGGACTTTGCTGTTCTTTCTTCTGCGACCAATTCTTCAGGAGTACTGATGCAAAACACCAATTTCCTCTAAAAAGACTCGCCATATTTTTGTCTCATGACTCACATGGTCACTTTTTTTTTCTGGGTGGCTATCAGGTCGACATCTGATGAAATAAAATTGCCTAATGCTTCATAATGTACTTCCTTGTGGTCTTATTCACATTATGTATCCAAAATTAGCCTCACTGGGTCACCAAATGTGTTGTAGCGGAATTTAAAACAAGCTAAAATGCTGCCGGATAGTCCTTCAATGACAATATTGGCAAATTATCGTACTGACGTGTTACATCAAAGCCCTTATGATGTCTAAATGCGTTTTTAGAAGTCATCAACAGTCAAAGAGCAGAGCAGCGCCATTAGCAGAGCCTGAAGAACGGGAAAGGGTCTCATTTGCTACAGTTCTTTCACTTTGATTGTGGAACACCTGACTTATGTTTGCTCTCATCTCCTCCTTCCTGTGAAAGCGCGAGAAACCGCTATTTTCAGAACCCTACATATCATTCGGCTACATTAAGAAGAGCAAAGCCTCCGAAACCACGTGAAGAGCTCTCTGTTCCAGCGTCACGTCTGGAGACGCGGATCAGAAACCGACTCGAGGGCACACTTAGTTCGGTTTGTCGCAACAAGCTGGTATTTTAAGCTCAGGGTCATAAAAAAGTCGCTGTTGTTGCATTCTGGCAGAGCTGGAAAAAAGGAGCATGTGCGAATACTCCTGATGCTTCTGGACAAGTTGCCGTAATTGCTTTCAAAGCAGATGAATCTTAAGGCCACTCACAATCAACAAATTATAGAGAAATTGGCGCCTGATGAAATAAACAGGGTTCTTTGAATAGTTTCTCTTTTTAATGCTTTTTGGTGCCATTTGATGCATTTTGCTAGCTTAAGGATACCAAAACAGACAAGATGCACACTCTAATTTTCATTGGTGTCTTTTTTTCGTCCTCAAGTCCAAATCATCTAATATTAACTCATTGCGTCCCGCATCGTTCCACAACAGGATCTGCATAAATGCAGGCAGAATTAAATCAACGTGAAATTGACCCTTCTTAATACACGTTCCCAATCTTATTGTGCAGGATTCATCAGTGCACGTTCATTCACAGAAAATAAACAGCCCCTTTTACAATCCAACCAAGTCCCAATGGATAAAATCCAGTCCTGCCTTATTTTTTGTTTCTCATTAAATATCCAATTCACCCAGGATGGGTGAACAATAGGCAGCCAATATTATTAACTAGGTTAAACCTATTTAAAGGTCTTAATACATGTCTGTTTATCTTTGAATTATTATTTTTTTAATCAAAATGCAAAAACTTGCACCACCTATGAAATTACTTTCCTTTTAAGATCAGGTCACAAAACCCTTCCATCCAATCAAACAGCTCCATTCTGGTAAGTACCACCCACTTTTTAAAATCCAATTGATCCCAGATAGATAAAATAAAGCCTAGCCACACATTAGTAGGTTTACTTGGAAAATATGTCACGTTATGAAAATAAATGGGGGAATGTTCAGTAAAAACAGGAATCACGCATGCCACAGTGGAACTGGCCTCCTTCATGTGGACATCTCATGACGCACACACAAGATAACAATGGGATTTTGAGTGTAAGCTGACCACAGCTTTCAACAGTCAAGATATTCGTATCCAATTAAAAGCTGCACAAAAGGCACATGTCCCATGGGCAGTGTTGCCCCTTAGCAAATTCAGTTTTCTAATGCAAAGGACATTTTCTCTCCTGTTTCTCTCTATTTGATCTCTATAAAAGTAATCAGTGTTGTGTTCTCACACAAGTGTTGTTTGATAATGCATTGAGTTAGTGTTCAGTGATGCATCGAGTTTGATTGTGCTGAAAGCATTCTGTCATGCCTGACCAATGTATGTGTTCGTTTACTGGGGTCTGGAACAGAGAGGTTAAGTACAAAGATACGATAAGTTGATGTTACTCGCTGTGTCTGTGTGATCCTTATCAAACGCAACAGTCAGGGGTCTCTTTAACCCTGAAGCATTCTGATTTATGGTGGTCCGCACCTCTCGACCACCTCACGAGAGTATGATCAGTAAAGAGAGTGTTTATATTGCTTCTGCAAGCATACTACCAACAACCACAGCTGTAACAACCACCCATTTACACAAATGACTAGTGTTCAGTGAATAAATGTCATATTAAGAGAGGATCAAGCACAAAGTATTATTACAAGGTAATCATTTTTAATTAAACAGGCCTGACTACCTAGCTGACTACTAGTTAAATAATATCTGTTTATGCTCTGTATTTTTTGATAACTGTAGAAGTAATGTGTCTGTGATGGAGCATTAACATTGTTTTCTATGTAGAACATTTCAGATCAGGTTACATTTCAGTTAGGATTTTGTTTTAGAAGATAGCAGACAGTAGACTAAGGCAGCTCGCTAGGGTTTTGAACAGTGCCAATAATTGTTTAACAACAGAATGTGAAATCATATTTGAACAGAAAATAATGGCTGAATCTGATGGATCTGATGCTTTCGAAAACTGAGTCGGGCCGAGTACCAAAACAAACTTGTAGCCAATCAGCAGTAAGGGTGTGTCTACTCATGATGTGGAGGAGAGAGCTCTCCGTGAACATGACGGACATTAGCCTAGCTGAGCAACAGAACGATAGAGATGGCGGATAAAAAACAAAAGAGGAAAACGTCTGCGGAACAAAAGAAGGCTTACGATAAGGCAAGTAGGACCCGTGTAAATATCGGATCAGCTTTCCAGCGCTGGAGAGAACTCAAGGAGCGGAAGACCTGCGATCGGACGCCGAGGTTGCTTTGTTTCTTCTCGATAGGTGAGTAACACTGTGTCTACACCGGATGCAACAGTTGTCGCGCCGCAACAGCTAAAGTCTGTATACTGGATGCGATAAAGCGACCATTGAAAATCATTTGAAATTTGTGTCAATACGTCATAAATAGAACGTAGCAGCAGTTTTCTCTCGGGGATTTGTCGTGTCGCGCATCCAGTGTAGACAGCATCACTGATTATAATGAGTTCTATAGTATTTTGTCGCGCCGCTCGCGTCCGGTGTAGACACGGTGTAACATTGGTTTTGCTTTGTTTCACAGAACTAATCGTTGCCTGGGTTGCGTGTATGTGTGGGGCGGAGCTATCAAAATAGGGGCGAGACCCTTTTGGGGTAGGGGCGTGTTTGCTTTGGTGATTTGAAATATCAACATTGGCTACCAGAAATCACTTACCCCACTTTTAAGACTTTATATTCTGAATAAAAAAAAAAAAAAGCTGATGAACCTTCTGATGAACAGAAATATTTACTTTCATAAAATTATTAATTGTAGGTTTGCTCAGTGACATTATAAAAAAATCCTAAGCAAGACAGAGGAACATTTAAAAGAGCAAAAAGGAGACTCACTAACAGTGTTTTTTTGTGATGGCAAAAGTTACATTTCCAAAGGGGATGTTTTGTTAGGAGAAACTGAATTACATGAATTTCCATGTTTGCTGACATAATCCCATTCCACTGATTGTCACACCTGGGTAAAATATGCAAATGAGCAGTCTCCGCATAAAACAGTGGCAAATGAGTAATAATCATCATTCTCCAACATTGGGTCCATAATCATTAACAAGTGTTTCACATACAGTCACTCAATTTCACAGTAATGCTGGTGCACACCAATTAGATTTTCATGGTGTTTTCTTTGAGCTGGAATTTTAGGAAGTGTATTAACATTGTGTTAAATCTGCTAAACAGTCACCATGACCTTGTGTTTCTCATACGCTTATTTAAAACAGAAATTAAAACTAGATTTTTATATTTTCTGAAGGGGAAAAAAAAAGGTAATTTGACTGTACAAATCTAGATGTACAAAACGAGTGTTGTGGTTGGTTAACAGGGAATTGCTACATGTTTGCTTAGGTGTGTGGAGTATTTTTATGCATTTCTATTTGGTTTCTAGGACATTGAGGGGGTTGTCCAGTGTTGGTTAGTTGTCAGGTGGTTGCTTAATGGTCCATGTCAAAATAGCCCACCCCCAAGTCTCTGTTGAAAGTTTAAACCAGCCTAAGCTGTTTCTTTGTCTTAACTGGTTTGAGCATGTCTTTAAGGTGTTCAGCTAGTTCAGATTGTAGAGGTGTAATGGTGCACAAAAAGTGTAAAAAAAAAAACCCTCTAAAACTAGTCAAAACACCAATCTGATCCATTTGGGCTGGTTTATGCGGTTAAAGTTTTTTTATTTTTTTTTTTTTGCATATTTTATCATCTGCCAGATGAAAAATGTATGGATTTTTAAGTACACGTGGTTTTAAATACAAGTGATGTATGAAGCACAAACAAGTTACCAGACAAGACCTATTTTTTAACATTGTGTACATAAAAACCAAGATGCCATTCATCTGGCAGATGATAAAATGTGCAAAAAATCTTATAAATCAGCTAAAAAACCAACAACTTTAACAGCCTAAACCAGCCCAAGTGGATCAGACTGTTCTATTGGGTGGTTTTAGAGGGGTTTTATCGACAATCTGAACTAGCTGAACACAGCTTGACACGGGTTGAAGACTAGGTTAAACCAGCGAAGACCATCTTAAACCAGTTAAGACCAGGAAACAGCCGAGGCTGGTTTAAATTATTTTTTTTTAGCAGGGGAAACAAGGGGCTCATCTATATCTGATAACCAGGATATCACAGAGAATTGGGGATGGGTTATTTAAAGTTATATATTTTTATGGTTTTGTAATGGACTCAGGAGCCTTTTAAGTCGGTCTTGACTCAGACTTAAGCCTGGACTCGGGTCTCAATGAGCTGGTCTGGACTACAGCACTTCTTGCTAATCCATGCTGCAGTAGTTGCAGGTTAAGGGTTACTGACTGGAAAATGTTACATATCGGTGTCGTGATGTAATTAGTAAAACTCATTAAGCTGAACAAGTCATTCCGTGCAGACGGGGATTTGTTTTACACGTTTCCTCTTTTGCATTGCAGAAGCTTACACTGCCGATTGTACCAATCTTTCCTTTGATACCGCAAAAAGATAAACATCCAGGGTTCTTTTTCCCCCAGCAAAGCGTTTAGTGTAAAGCAAGAGGCCAGGGCTCATGATAAACACGGAGAGGCCGTGTCTTAAGAAGGTCCCTATTCCCCGACTCATTTCCCATCATTAATCTAAGTGAGAGGCTGAGGAGGGACTACCCTGTGTGGCCTCAGGTATGGCATTTTAACAGATGACTATGTGCCAGCAAAAGGGCCATTCCTAGTTTTTTGGTTCCTGGACCCAATGATTCCAATTTTGGCGTCAATGAAAGCAGCGATTTATCATCCACCGTATTACTTAGTATGGCGGGTGGAGGGGACCATTCATCTCCCTCACTGCCAGGCCTGGGCCAAAAAGACGCAAGCCCAGCAAACAACCACACTAACCTCCGCTGCACCCACACGCCCAAACTGACTTCCCCCGCCTCTCAAACCCCACAACAATGTGTTACCCCAGGCTCCAATGCCCTCAATATGTTCGAAACAGTGTCAGTGCTACTGCTTTAAAAAAAAACAAAAAAAAAACACTTGCTCATTTGCTTCAGCAGGGCAGACTAAATGTAGGAAAAAAAATTAAACATGCAGAATGAGTTATGATGCATACACATGCAATTTATGCAAAAGTGCAAAGTTAAGAAAAGTTTGAAGTCTAAAACTCACATGGGCCATGAAGAAATTATAATGGGTAGACCAGCACTTCCACAGGCCAAATGCGTAATCTACACCAAACCAGACATGCTAATAAAATGGTATACGTCAATAAGTGCAGACACTGCAGGATCAAAAAGCAACATCACTATGATTAATTCTGTTTTCAGATACCCAGTATGTACTTATGTATGTTTAATGAACTTTCAAGCATAGTCTAAACAACCGTTCAAAAGTTTGAGGTCGGCAAGATTTTTACATTTCTTACCAAGGCAAAATAAATAAATAAAAACCATAATATTGTACCCGTTTTCAATTTTAAAATGTCTACATCACTAGTCTTCAGTGACACATGATCCTTCAGAATATAATATGCTGATTTGCTAATCAAGAAAAATGTGTTATTATTACACATGTTGAAAACAGTTGTGTGGTTTAATATTATTATGGAAAGTGTAATATTTTGTTTCAGGATTCTTTGATGAATTGAAACTTCTGTTCTGAAGAACGGCAACTTTACTTTTGATCAGTGTAATGTGTCCTCAACTGAATAAAAGTGTTGATTTCTTTCAAAAACAAGATGTATTCAAAAAGTGCATAAATGTATCATTTAAATACATGCATACATGTATATACATAAATATGCATAAATATACCATTTAAAATATATATTCACACCATTTTAAATCAAATCAGGTACGTTTTCAAAAAGGCTCAGTCAGCTTTATTTCTCTTTAAAGTGTAAAACAGCAGAATCAGTTGATCGAAAGGGGCTAATTGTTAATTATTGCTCTAAGCTTGATTCTGCCCACATACAGAAGTCTCCTATTTCACACGGCTCAATTAAAGGTGATAAAAAGGTCAATATTACCCACCCTCGGTGCACATAATGGGCTATGCCTAGTCTCAAAGGCAGATAGCCGTGTATGCCTGGTAGGCATATGACACAGTGCTTATAAATTGTGTAAATGAGTACGTATGTGTGCGTAGTTGCAGTGCTTCCAGCTCTGCAATGACAGGGCCACACAAAACAATTTCACGCCCCCCAGGGGAGCGGAGCAATGGAGGTGCTGGGGACTGAGGCATGGCCCATGAGCACACCACTTCCTCCGCTTCAATTAGCGTTCAGCTCTCGCCTGCTGGCCGCCGTAAACACAGGCAACTGCCAAGCATGAAAAACACCCAACAACACGCTTGGGCTACAGCAATCTGTCCCTGCCTGTGACACATATGACTCTAATTTAACCCTTCCCAAACTCAATATAGTTCTTCTGACTGTATGACACGGCACAGCCCACTTCCCTCGCCCAGATAATTCAGGATCCACTTTTAGTTTCACGGTTTAATTGGAGTCGGATTGCCAAGTCATGATCGCCTAAAAAGGATAACCTACCACACAGTCCAAGACAAAAACGATGATTTCCTTCCTATATAAATTTACAGCACAAAAGTATTACCCTCAATTCTCTCTTAGACTCGTAACAGCAACGTATAAACAACAATCTCATGGTCCCTGCAGCAGTTACACATTATGTGAAGGAATAACTCAATGTCTCTTTTATAGTGGTAGTGCTGTGTTGATGCATTTACTACTGAAACAGGAAGTTGGGGCGGGACATAATTTTTTACCAGCCATTTCAATATGCTATTTACATTAGTTGCTAATGCTAAATAGAAGCAGGGGTTATTGGGGGAGGGGCATTTTCATTCTAGAGACCATTTTATTAGCAAAAAATAAATGTAAACTGATGGAATATGACAACAATGTTTGATTTTTACATGGTGGATATGACAGTCTGTACTGACAGTAAGTTTGTTGCATGAAATAATTTTTTATTTAGAATAAAACCAGCTAAGTTGCATGTGAAAAAAATATGGTATTGTAGAAGTGCAATATTATATAGAATATATAATGATTCAGTTTAGAGCACCTTCATAAAGTGAATAAAAATATGGAAAGTAAAAAAATAGGGTTGCAAAAACACATTCTTCAAACACGTATTCTTCATCATTTTGTATAGAAGTAGAGTTAAAAACCTTGCTGTATTTTTTTTTGTAAAAAATCATACATCACCAATCTTGATCCAATCAAAGGGATTTGAACGCACCTTCCTTATGAAAGTTAACCAGGATTTTATTGTAGTAAAATGATTTTCGGCGTATTGATAACCATATGTATAACCACAGTTTTACTAAAATACCATGGTTAAACTATGGTTAGTGTAGCAAAACCATGGTTAATTTGAGGCTACCATGGTTCAACAACAGCAACCCTGCTTTTTTGGTTTTATTTGTAGTAAAACCATGGTTAATTTTTGTAAGGGCTGACATCATAATTATGACTTCCCAACATGTAAATACGAACTTGCCAGGTGGACTTGAACATACCATTAGATTACATAGGAGCAGCTTTTATTATACTAACATTAGCCTCAAAGCTAACACACGAGTAAGCAACACAAATTTAGATTTCACAGAAGCAGCTTTTAGGTGTATACTAGGATTAGCCTTAAAGCTAACACACAAACAAAGACTATAGAAATACAAAGACGGTTCACTCCTATACTTATGAATGGGAGAATCAGCAATGCGCAATATGGTGTGATAGTCCCGCCTTCTAAATGAAAGAGCCAGTCGTTGATTGGTAAAGTCATTGCATCACGGCAATTGTTTGCTGGCCGTTAGAAGCTCTGGTTCCCATAGAAACCGGAGGTTGGAGCAGCCGATGCGCATGCGCATTGGCTGGTCTAGCCTGAAAAATAAGATTTTTAAACGCTATTTGAGCATAAGAAACCACATTCATGGGGCAGTTCATTTCAGATTTTGTTTCCGATTTGAAGGATGTAATTTAATCGCGAGTTCAGTGAGCAGTTTTTGAGATTTTAGGATTCCCCCATTCATTTAGATAGGACTTGGTCTTGTTTGAGCTGCCCGGAGGCGTTGCAAATATGGCGGCAGAGTGGACGAACTTTCCTTGAAAGAGACTTTGACACAATACAAATAAACAACACCAATTTAGATTTCACAGGAGCAAAATTTAGGAGTATACTAACATTAGCCTAGCTATGATATGAGTAAACAACACCAATTTACATTCAGTTTAAGTGTTGACTAAGATGTAATTTAATATATATATTTTTTAGTTTATACTTATTACGTACATAAATGGACCAAGGTGAACTTATTTAGACAGGTTGTGAATGCGGTTTTGTTTTTTAGACAGTTACAAATGAAGTCCATTACTGCTGCTCGTCAATGGCAGCTGTCACAGCTGCTAGGCGACAAGAACAATTCTCTATTCTTTGCGGCCTTCAAAGGATGCTGCCCCTGAATTGGGACGCAGCTACTGAGTCCGACACATGTCATGACTTGCCCACAGTGATATCTCATTAGTGCAAAACCTAACTTTAAATAACAGTATTAAACATCAAACAAGTTCCTGCTGGCTGTAATTGTGTTTCATCGCACAGCATTTTTGTTTTCAGTGTAAACAAATCACTTTTGCTGTAAACTAGTCATGTCGCACCTGGTTAGGAAACTGTGTAACTCGTTTCACGTGCACTTAAAATGCCTGAATTCCGTATCACGGCTATCATCAAGAACGGTCGCGGAACAATAATGGTTCCATCATAAACCAGCATACTTGGAGTAGCAGAAAAGTAATTAGGCAAACTGAAGATGCTTTTGGAGAGACAGGAATCATATCAGTGTTTCCCAGTGTGCCTGGCGATGCCTGCAGCTCTTCCACGGCATGTGCGCTCGCTGATATGAACGACAGAGCTTTTGTTGTGTTTTACTTACCAACACCACACCGCTCCTCATTAACCTTTCCACAGATAAACCGGTTTCAACGGCTCCAGTGAAGCAATTCCTCATCCGACAAAAATATCCCAAAATAGCATAGTTTTATCCTGTTTTAAGATGCCGTATCATTATTACGAGCCAGATTGCACAATCTGTATTTCAATTGCGACTGCAGCTCAGAGATCTCGGCCTAGCTGCCACCTGATCCACCTTTAATTACCCAACATGCATTCTGGGGCCAGTGTTCATTCTAGCACAGCTAACAAGGTTAAAAGGTGCAGCTTGAGTCTAATAAGATTCACGATAATTCGCTGAGTAATTTTTAACAACATGTTACAGCTTTTTCTCTTACTCCCGGTCGCCGGTTCTCGAAGCATACGTTTGTTAGAGGAGACGTTCAGGTAGAAAGAAGCTAATTTCTGGGCGCCGAGCGCTTCTTGCGCATCTGTGTGTAAGAGGAGGAGGGTGATGGAGGTGTGAATATACAGAGACGCTAAACAAACATGCCTTTTATCGGAAGCAACATGCAGGAGCGCAGACAGGGGAGTGAATATTAACTGCAAGTGTGTAAAGATAATTGGTACCAAGTGATTATTCATCCACTCAGGTCAGCATTTTAATGGTAGGATCAGATGGAATGCAAGCAGTGTGAAGCACAAACACTGGTAGCAGAGGAAAAGGGCACAGCGTACGTGTGGGATCCAGCAAAATGAAACAACACCTGAGCAACCACAGAGTTTTCCCTGAAGCTTACACTGGAAACAATTCTTTAGGAAACTAAGGGTTGATTTGCAACCTCAAGACTCTGGCAGTCCACCGCTGGCTTGCCACCTTGGTAATTTAACGCCAATCTCCAGTAACAAGCAGCATATACAGTGGGTACGGAAAGTATTCAGACCCCCTTAAATTTTTCACTCTTTGTTATATTGCAGCCATTTGCTAAAATCATTTAAGTTAATTTTTTTCCTCATTAATGTACACACAGCACCCCATATTGACAGAAAAACACAGAATTGTTGACATCTTTGCAGATTTATTAAAAAAGAAAAACTGAAAAATGCTCAGTATTTAGTAGAAGCACCCTTTTGATCTAATACAGCCATGAGTCTTTTTGGAAAAGATGCAACAAGTTTTTCACACCTGGAAAAAATTTAAGGGGGTCTGAATACTTTCCGTACCCACTGTATAGTATGCCTGGTGTTGGTAGACATCAACGGACATTTTACAGGTGAATTTCCACATGCCGGACTGCTAGTTGTCAGCCTAGAGGAAATCTTGGTTAACAATACACACAGAAAAGTAGAAAAACAAGTTTAAATAGAAGCTCTGGTCCAAAACATAGTTAGCCGATTCACTGTTACTGTCTACATGTACAGCAACCCTCTAAGGCAGCATCCTGAGTTTTTTGTAACTCTAAAAAATTGTGTTACTCAACTGTAGTGTATGAGGGAACAGTCGATTAACAAACACTGTTGAATCCAACAAAGTTTGACGTTATATCATGTCGCAAGCAAACAGCACAATACTCTAACAAGCAGAAAACCACAAAGTCGATTTTTGTATAAATTTTTTGACTTTTGACTCGTCTTATATTATGATGTGCATACTTGTATGTTATAATGCTGTACAATTTAATATTTGCCTTTACATATGTTTTTGTATTATCATAAATTTCAGTATTTAAGAAAGTGATAAAGTTACTTGCAAATGTCTGTTGCAAGCTGAATGTGTTATAACTCAGGTAGCTAGCTATAAACGCATAGTGTTGTACTGCAGGGATGGTGTATTTTTTTTTTTAAAAACGCCCCAAAACCCAGAAATGAGTGAGCATTTTAGAACTTCTAGAAGTCAGTGGCTTTTTGGTTAAATACCTTAATTGAGGGCTGTGGTTAATAAAAGCTCTAGATATTTTCATAAAATACATAGATTTAAAAAAAAATATTTTACTTGTCTTGATAAAGGGGGTTGCTAACTAACAAGTGTCTAAATGGGACTACAGAGTTTGACGGGACATTACAGTGCGTTCACACCAAATGCGAATTTAATTATTCGCGCGAGTAGATTACATACAAAGTCAATGCAAAGATGCGAATAGAGGCAAATTCGCGAGATATTCGCCTCAATCGCATCTTTCGCGCAAGTTAAAAAATTTCAACTGGAGCGGAAAATTCGCCTGACGCGTTCTCGCGCAAGCCAATCAGCGAAGAGCTTATTGGCACGTCTGGTTGAATCAGACAATAGAAGAGAGCATTATTGCAGCCGTCTGTTATTATATAGGTCTGCAGACACGTCTGCGTTTGGCTTTCAGGCGTTTTTGGGACTTCCACAACAGGTACAAAGCAGCGATCGTATTTATCCTCACCATGGTTGGTTACTCGCGGGATGTTTTTCGCCTCATTCGCGCGAATAAAAACATAGCGCGAGTGATGCGAAAAACATCCCGCGAGTAATCTAGAGCAAGTGACGCGATGCGCATATTCGCTTCGCGTCTGGTGTGAACACACCATTACATTAGTCTCAGACCACGGATCGCTGGCTGTACGTCTGATGCATACGGCACACTTAGCTGGAAACACTTCAGGAGTTTCGAAGTCATCATCTGATTGGTTAGATTATACAGGATTTCCAGGAGACGTGTGTGTCCCGTTCTTTAACGTTCCGCCTTGAAACAAAGATGCCGTGACGCCAAACCCCTTCACGAAAGAAGAAAACTGTTGAGTTTACAACTGTGACGACGAGCGCTAATCAGGATCAACTAAACACCGGATATTCAAAAGTATGTGAAAAATGTATAGTTCACGGCATAGAATCTTTAAAATATGTCAGAGAGTTTTACACACCGGTTATTATGGCGACATTTCAACGCCCCTAAACATGATGCGGCACAAAACGAAACGTGATTGGTTGCTTTACCTGTCAGTCATATGACCTCTTGGGCAGGCCTTGGCCATTCAAAGCGGCCAAAGTTCCCAGACCTTCAGCAGTCAGTCTGAAGGTCTGGCTACGCGAGACTAACGGGACATTAAACATCACATTGAACAGGTAAACACACCAACTCACCACTCTGCTTTACATCACTCTGCTATTTTACCTCAGAATTTTTTTTAAATAAAGACTGAAAGAGTTTTAAGAAGCTTAATGGTGGCGACACTGAAGTCATGTAGTTCTTTTATAGCCAACATCTAGCTTTTTTACTTCTGGAGACGATAGGCTTAAAAATTCGTAAAAGCTGTTTTCATTTGTAAAAAAAAAATATGATGAACAAAACGTGTAAGAATCATAACCTACTGACTCTTAACCTTCTCAAGATTATCCATTTCAGTAGTTGACCTGGGCTGCGTTTTCCAAAAGTATCATTAGTAATGTTCATAAGTTCTGTCGTTAGGACAACGATTCTGATTGTTGAACCATAGTTCCAAAAAACATTTGCAAACAGCATCACAAATTGTGATTGGTTCTACAGCTCTTAAAGGTGGGGTAAGCGATTTTTCAAAAACGTTTTAGAAAACGGTTTCGGGCCGAATAGCAAAACAAACTTGTAGCCAATCAGCAGTAAGGGGCGTGTCTACTCATGATGTGGAGGAGAGAGAGTTCAGTGCACAGGACGGACATTAGCTGAGCCGAGCGACAGAAAGATAGAGATGGTGGATAAAAAACAAAAGAGGAAAATGTCTGCGGAACAAACGAAGGCTTAAGGCAATAAGGCAAGAAGTAGGACCCGTGTAAATATCGGGATCAGCTTTCCAGCGTTGGAGAGAACTCAAGGAGCGGAAGACCTGCGATCGGACACCGAGGTTGCTTTGTTTCTTCTCGATAGGAGAGTAACACCGTGTCTGTGCCGAAACAGCTAAAGTATGTTTAGTACACTGGACGCAACAAAGCGACCGTTGAAAATCATTTGAAATTTGTGTCAATACGTCATAAATAGAATGCAGCAGCAGTTTTCTGTCGGGGATTTGTAGTGCCGTGCCACGTCGCATCCAGTGTAGACCATAGATATGTATATATATATCTATGCTTTAGACAGCATCACTGATTATAATGAGTTCTATAGTATTTTGTCGCGCCGCGCCACTCGTGTCTGGTGTAGACACGGTGTAACATTGGTTTTGCTTTGTTTCACAGAACTAATCGTTGCCTGGGTTGCGTACGTATGTGTGGGGCGGAGCTATCAAAATAGGGGCGAGACCCTTTTGGGGTAGGGGCGTGTTTGTTTTGGTGATTTCAAATGTCAACATTGGCTACCAGAAATCGCTTACCCCACCTTTAACCTGTGGTTGAAAGCATAGTTTCTTATTAGAAGAGCATGTGGACATAGATCACGCTCCTGGGCAAAATAAGCGATCGAACATACAGTACAACCTATATCAGTCATTCCATATCTACAAATTTCATCCTACATGGTTTAGCTTGCCAAGAGAATGAAAGCAGCTTTTGAAGAGTGCACATGTACATTAGAACCTTGGAGTGTGACAGAAGAAGGAACCTGCGACAAAACCAAACATCTGGAACTGAATCATGCGCGTGCCAATGTTGTTAATGACAGACTTGTATTGCCTAACCAACATGGTTCGAATGATGAAAGTGCAACAGAGTTACTACAGTTTTGGGGAATAGTTGTGATTCGTTATTTAATTCTTACAACAACGTGTGGCAATGGCAATTAATTTATTCTGATTTATTTTTTTTTATTTGTGGAGCTAGAAGCATTTGTGATCACAGAGTAATCTCTGGTCATCGAGGGCAGCATAATTTGTTTGGAACAGCAAGGAAAACACCTACAATGCCTTTAAATGGTGTCTTGGTAGGCAGCTAACTAAGTTTTGGAACTGTGCCACAGTCAACTTATACTCTACTAAAAACAACTAACAATGACAATGGATTCTCAAATGTAGAAACTGATTATTAAAAATGAATAATGGAAAAAATAAAAAGACATTGCTCATATTTATTTAAGTTATTTAATTTGTATTGGTAGTCTGTGGCTTTACCAAAAGGACCAACATACATAACTGTGCTAAAAGTAGTTTTATAAGTCCCATTAATCAAACTACATTTTAAATCTCTCATTAATGAAGCAAATAGACTTAAATATAAACAATACTATTGAAATAAACAAGTATATTCCACCGTCCACCCCATTCTTCATTCTGTCTGGCTTCTCCTCTCTCCAGCTGTATAGAGCAGAAAAAAAACAAGCTTGAGGAAGCACATCATCTGTTCAGCTTTTAGGAGATGGAGGAGGAGGGTGAAACATCTGCGCTGTTTCACCAAATAGGTAATCAAAAATCAAGTAAATAATGCCAATATTAAAATCGAAACAACACCCCTTCTGCTAAACCCATTTTTCAACAGAGCTCAAAGTAAATGTCCATCAGTAATGATTATTCCAGTTATTATTATTCCACTACAAATACCATAATGCACCTGATTTACTAAGATCCCAAATAAAGGCTACTAATTTGCTTGTGCAATCTTAGAAATGGCATGTGCATTTCAAGGGCGTATTTACTACAAACATGTAGCACTATACTTACAACTGGACACAAACACTTGTGCGTGTGCTAAATATTAAACAGACAGCATACGTGACTGATTACTAAATACTCACAATTTCATTAATGACTATATGAAATGATTTCTCTTTACATACATTTGCATAGACATAATGCCATATGTTGAATGCATTTGCAAAATAAATAAAGACACAAGACATACTATTTTGTGCATTTGTATGATGAAAGAATTTAGCAGAACAGCTTGCAAATTTTACAATAAAAATATACCTTTTGTAAATCAGGGAATAAATGTGATTTGTCCTCAAGGAAAAGGCTTAAAAAATGTTTTAAAACAAAACATTTTCTCTGTCACTATTTAAAAGTGATTTAGACATGCAAGACATTTCATCGCAGGCCTAATAAAAATTCTAAAATTGTAAAGGCCAAAAAAGGCCATCACAAGAAGAATAAGGTCCAAATGAAAGCCTTTATGCCACAATAATGAGGTACAAAGAAGTCGCCAGAGCTAAAGGGCTTTGCGGTACTGTTCTCCTTTTCCGAAAGGCCACTAAAACTGCTTTTACAATATTCAGCCACTTTTACATAATTCATGTATGCAATGGTCACACAGATAATTACATTAGCAATAAGCAAGGGGAGTCTCCTTTTAACGCATACCCTTTGACTCAGGCGCTAGAACAAAAGTGTGAATAGACACAGCTTTCACCATTACCTTCTCCTCTCGTCAGGAACGTTAATGCAATTTCAAATGGCCATTCATTCCACAATCTGAAAACCTTTTTATCATAATCCAATTACTAGGTCTCATTTATCAGCCGGCATTTTATCACCCGAAACAATACGATGAGAGGTCAGTACCATTACTTCCGCTATTCATGCACTCCGTGTCTTAGAAAGAGCTTTGGATAATCATGTGGCTGTAAGCAAAGGGCCAAAATATGAGGAATTGGGGTTTTTATTAAGGGCTACTGACTAACTGTATTTTGTAATACAAACAATTATTTTTTTAAATGACAAAAAATTGCCTATTTTAACCCATATTGACACTATTTTGCCAAATAGGGCAGCTTTCTAAGTTGGTTTTGGAAAAACATCCCTATGGACCAATCCGATTTTAGTTCTGGTTTTAAACCCGGGTGTTATTATGAGACACACTGCATTTGGCCATCACATGACTTGCAGCTGAATTGTGAATGGCTGTAATTTGACAATTAAGACAAGACTAACTTAAAGGAATAGTTCACCCCAAAATAAAAGTTCCTTAAAATGTACTAACCCTAAGGCCATCCAAGATGTCGATGAGTTTGCTTTTTCATCAGAACAGATTTGGAGAAATTTAACATGTCATCACTTGCTCACCAATGGATGCTCTGCAGTGAATGGGTGCCGTCAGAATGAGAGTCCAAACAGCTGATAAAAACATACCATAATCCACAAGTTATCAATATGACTCCAGTCCATCAATGCATTTTAACTCTAAACTGGAGCTTCTGGCCAACCATAATCCCTAACGATGCTTTCTCCAGTGAAAAAGTCCATCTCTTGTAGTCCTCTCATATTAAAATCCACCCACATATTTTTTTAAGAACTGTTTTCACTTGTAAACAGTGCTTAATCTGTGCAGATTTCTCTCCTAATTCAGATGAGATGATTTTTTTTTCACGGGAGAAAGCAATATTATGGGTAGACGATTCAAATGATAGATCTGTTTCTTACAGACATTTCACAGCTTTTCACTTCACAGGACGATAATTGATGGACTGGAGTGGTGTGGATTATTGTGATGTTTTTATCAGCTGTTTGGACTCTCATTCTGACGGCACCCATTCACTGCAGAGGATCCATTGGTGATCGAGCAAGTGATGAAATGCTAAATTTCTCTAAATCTTTCAATTTTGGGGTAAACCATTCATTTAATCTCTATACCAGATGTTCTCAATCTCTTAATTATATAACTTTATGTATATATAAAGAGCCAGAACCAAAATGGAGAACTATTGCTCTACACTAGGGTTGCAAAAAGGTGGAACATTTCCAGTAAATTTCGGAAACATTCCAGAAATTTTGGAAACCTTCCAGGATTTTTGGAATCTTCCAGGGATTTTTGGAAGGTTTCCGGAAATTTTCCACCCCTTTGCAACCCTACTCTACAAACGTTAACCTTTCTAAATGCATATGCTTAGGACTCTTGAGACCTGATGTTTGGCAGAAACCTGGCATTACTACTAAACTAAAAAACAAACAAAAAGTTTTTGACTTCACATGGCTGTGGAAAGTGTGCTGCGTATGTGCGTGTTCATGTTTGTTTTTTTATGCCTGCCCTTTTGGCATTGATTTAAACATGTGGCTAAACATTTCAAGATAAGAGCGGTATTTACCTCTCTGGTGGGGACAGATAACATCCCAGCTCATTACTCCAGCCATGTTGGCTAAAACCCTATCGAGCAGACCTTTACACAGTAAGCTGTATGGAAGCATTGTTCAGGTTTTTGCAAAAAGAATAACGTATCGCTGATTCTAAAGTGGTCATTTAAGTGTTTTTGGAGCTACAATCTTACAAACAATGTGATTTCACACCAAACTGCAGCAAGAAATTAAAAATCCACACTATCAAAATAAAAAAAGGAAACATCCAAACTTCATGAGCAATATTAGCAAAATTTATTATACATCAGTTCAGTTCCAAACTCTAGTGATTTGCTTGTGTGACACAAAGATTGTTCCAAAAGGTAGACAATAATCGCAATGCTCGAAATAGAAAACTCACTTACAGTTTTATTTCAGTATTATTTATATACTATTACAGTGTTGACTACTATTTTGAATGGCCTTTTATTTCTAATTATTATTTTTTTTTAAGTTCAGTTGCTGCCTTAATTGTTTTTATTTTTTCCCCCAATAATTAACTTGGCCGCACAAATCATTTCAACTTAAACTGCATTAAACTAACTTGGAAAAAAAAGAAGAAAAAAGTCTAGTTGAATACCATATGAATTTTTTTTGTTGTTGAAATTTGTAAACTTACTTTTAGTCGAAGTGATGGTAAAAACATAAGTTTCCATGACTTTTTGACCATATAATTTATTATAGAGTATAAATATTTCAATATAGCTTTGTTTTATTTTATGTTATATTTCAGTTTTAGTTTTAATAATTTTAGTACTTCAACTTAAACATTTTATTTCAGTTAGTTGCCAAGGCAAGAGTTCTAGTTTTCATTTAAATTTATAATAATAATAATAATAATAAGTTATTTTTGCTTTATTTCAATTAATGTTGATGAAAATTTTTATTAGTTTTCGTTTTAGTAAAAAAATAGTATGTGAATCAGAACATATTATGCCACATTTTAAACAGCAGTATGCTACACTGTTGCACATGAAATTTAGCGAGTTTTATCCAATTATTAAATTATTACTGGAAATTAAAACATTAATTTAAATTAAATTAAAACATTTTTAATTTTGAATGCAATTTAGTGTAAAAAAATTATGAAAATCTAATCACATAATGAGTGAAGAAAGTGGTCAAACTGTGCCTTGTATGCATACTACATTCTGCAGAAATAGTAATCGTAGTATGGCATTATGATAAAATAGTATCATACAATACATGTTGAGCATAATACTAGGCAAGGCAAGTTTATTTATATAGCACATTTCGTACACAATGGTAATTCAAAGTGCTTTACATAAAAGAAAGTAAAATAATCATAAAAAAATTATAATCACAAAAATAAAACAAGGAATTACATTTTTTTTGAAGATGATTTAAACATTGATTTAAAATGAATTTAAGACAGTTAAAAATAGAAAATGATTATACATACATAAAATACAGTGCAATCAGTTCGGACATCGCACAGTGCTCATTCAATAAATGCACAGCTAAACAGATGAGTTTTGAGTCTAGATTTGAATGTGACTAATATTTTAGCACATCTGATCTCTTCTGGAAGCTGATTCCAACTGCCGGGCGGCATAATGGCTAAAAGCGAACTCCCTTTGTTTTGTGTGAAACCTTGGTATTTCTAACTGACTCGATCCTAATGATCTGAGTGGTCTGTTAGGTTT
>NW_015626390.1:2086675-2099778 GCF_001515625.1 Sinocyclocheilus rhinocerous
GATTTGGAGAAATGTAGCATTACATCACTTGCTCACCAATGGATGCTCTGCAGTGAATGGGTGCCGTCAGAATGAGAGTCCAAACAGCTGATAAAAACATACCATAATCCACAAGTTATCAATATGACTCCAGTCCATCAATGCATTTTAACTCTAAACTGGAGCTTCTGGCCAACCATAATCCCTAACGATGCTTTCTCCAGTGAAAAAGTCCATCTCTTGTAGTCCTCTCATATTAAAATCCACCCACATATTTTTTTAAGAACTGTTTTCACTTGTAAACAGTGCTTAATCTGTGCAGATTTCTCTCCTAATTCAGATGAGATGATTTTTTTTTCACGGGAGAAAGCAATATTATGGGTAGACGATTCAAATGATAGATCTGTTTCTTACAGACATTTCACAGCTTTTCACTTCACAGGACGATAATTGATGGACTGGAGTGGTGTGGATTATTGTGATGTTTTTATCAGCTGTTTGGACTCTCATTCTGACGGCACCCATTCACTGCAGAGGATCCATTGGTGATCGAGCAAGTGATGAAATGCTAAATTTCTCTAAATCTTTCAATTTTGGGGTAAACCATTCATTTAATCTCTATACCAGATGTTCTCAATCTCTTAATTATATAACTTTATGTATATATAAAGAGCCAGAACCAAAATGGAGAACTATTGCTCTACACTAGGGTTGCAAAAAGGTGGAACATTTCCAGTAAATTTCGGAAACATTCCAGAAATTTTGGAAACCTTCCAGGATTTTTGGAATCTTCCAGGGATTTTTGGAAGGTTTCCGGAAATTTTCCACCCCTTTGCAACCCTACTCTACAAACGTTAACCTTTCTAAATGCATATGCTTAGGACTCTTGAGACCTGATGTTTGGCAGAAACCTGGCATTACTACTAAACTAAAAAACAAACAAAAAGTTTTTGACTTCACATGGCTGTGGAAAGTGTGCTGCGTATGTGCGTGTTCATGTTTGTTTTTTTATGCCTGCCCTTTTGGCATTGATTTAAACATGTGGCTAAACATTTCAAGATAAGAGCGGTATTTACCTCTCTGGTGGGGACAGATAACATCCCAGCTCATTACTCCAGCCATGTTGGCTAAAACCCTATCGAGCAGACCTTTACACAGTAAGCTGTATGGAAGCATTGTTCAGGTTTTTGCAAAAAGAATAACGTATCGCTGATTCTAAAGTGGTCATTTAAGTGTTTTTGGAGCTACAATCTTACAAACAATGTGATTTCACACCAAACTGCAGCAAGAAATTAAAAATCCACACTATCAAAATAAAAAAAGGAAACATCCAAACTTCATGAGCAATATTAGCAAAATTTATTATACATCAGTTCAGTTCCAAACTCTAGTGATTTGCTTGTGTGACACAAAGATTGTTCCAAAAGGTAGACAATAATCGCAATGCTCGAAATAGAAAACTCACTTACAGTTTTATTTCAGTATTATTTATATACTATTACAGTGTTGACTACTATTTTGAATGGCCTTTTATTTCTAATTATTATTTTTTTTTAAGTTCAGTTGCTGCCTTAATTGTTTTTATTTTTTCCCCCAATAATTAACTTGGCCGCACAAATCATTTCAACTTAAACTGCATTAAACTAACTTGGAAAAAAAAGAAGAAAAAAGTCTAGTTGAATACCATATGAATTTTTTTTGTTGTTGAAATTTGTAAACTTACTTTTAGTCGAAGTGATGGTAAAAACATAAGTTTCCATGACTTTTTGACCATATAATTTATTATAGAGTATAAATATTTCAATATAGCTTTGTTTTATTTTATGTTATATTTCAGTTTTAGTTTTAATAATTTTAGTACTTCAACTTAAACATTTTATTTCAGTTAGTTGCCAAGGCAAGAGTTCTAGTTTTCATTTAAATTTATAATAATAATAATAATAATAATAATAAGTTATTGTAATTTTATTTCAATTAATGTTGATGAAAATTTTTATTAGTTTTCGTTTTAGTAAAAAAATAGTATGTGAATCAGAACATATTATGCCACATTTTAAACAGCAGTATGCTACACTGTTGCACATGAAATTTAGCGAGTTTTATCCAATTATTAAATTATTACTGGAAATTAAAACATTAATTTAAATTAAATTAAAACATTTTTAATTTTGAATGCAATTTAGTGTAAAAAAATTATGAAAATCTAATCACATAATGAGTGAAGAAAGTGGTCAAACTGTGCCTTGTATGCATACTACATTCTGCAGAAATAGTAATCGTAGTATGGCATTATGATAAAATAGTATCATACAATACATGTTGAGCATAATACTAGGCAAGGCAAGTTTATTTATATAGCACATTTCGTACACAATGGTAATTCAAAGTGCTTTACATAAAAGAAAGTAAAATAATCATAAAAAAATTATAATCACAAAAATAAAACAAGGAATTACATTTTTTTTGAAGATGATTTAAACATTGATTTAAAATGAATTTAAGACAGTTAAAAATAGAAAATGATTATACATACATAAAATACAGTGCAATCAGTACATCGCACAGTGCTCATTCAATAAATGCACAGCTAAACAGATGAGTTTTGAGTCTAGATTTGAATGTGACTAATATTTTAGCACATCTGATCTCTTCTGGAAGCTGATTCCAACTGCCGGGCGGCATAATGGCTAAAAGCGAACTCCCTTTGTTTTGTGTGAAACCTTGGTATTTCTAACTGACTCGATCCTAATGATCTGAGTGGTCTGTTAGGTTTATAATCAGTGAACATATCTGCTATGTATTTAGGTCCTAGGCCATTGAGTGATTTATAAACGAGTAAAAGTACTTTAAAATCAATCCTAAATATAACTGGAAGCCAGTGTAAGGACCTGAGGACTGGTGTGATATGCTCAGATTATATCACTCAGATACTAATAAAATAAATAATAATAGCTAAATCTTATTAAAATGAACTGTATTATAGTAACAAGTTGTTAGCTTAGCAAAACACCAAACTCTACTGGAATGAACTGTAAGCAAGTTTATTTGTTTGATGCGTGTTAAGAGAGTGGCTGTCAGTGTAGAACGCCCCAAATCAGTCACTTGTGAGGTTCAGTATCAGTTAGACGTTGATTTAAAAGATGTGATGCAGCTCACAAAGGTTTGGAACAGAACTACAATTACAACATGACTGTTTGTCTGCGTTTTACATGAGGATAAGCAAACAGACGCTTAAACTCCAGGAAATAAAAACATCAGAACACCCACAGCTCAGAAATTGAATCACGAGAACAAATAACAGGATGACATAATTGAAGACAAAGAGTTTCCACTGAGGTAATGGTTTATATTTTGTAATTAATACACAGTTTATTGAGAGTGGTGTTCTCACAAACACCTTGAAATCCTCACCTCTCCTCTCAGGGGCTGACTGAAGAAATTCACAGCCTAGTTCCCTTGACAATATTATCTCAGACGAGCAGACAATTTGCCTCTTTGTTTAAGACACGAATACCACTGAAACTTCATTATGGAAAATCCTATAAATAAAAGGCAGTCGGTGTGGAGCTATTGAGATCCGCTGTACTGAGGCTAACATTCTCGCATATAATGGGCTTTTTCATCTTTTTTTTTTTCCTTCTCGTCTCGACTGAGGAGTAGATCAAGTGAAGGTTGCGTCGACCTCTTGCATGGCCTACATTCTAATGGGGGAGCTAATTGCATAATTTGTTTTAGAATTAACGGCTAATAGCAGCCGCTCTCCGATCCGCAGCCAAACTCCCCCTTCCCTCGCTCCCCGTTTAACTGGAATTTACGGAGGCTTTGGACAATGACTCATCAATACTGTGGGAAAATAACGCCAACTAAAATCAACAGGAACTCTGCTTATGAAACCGCACAATCGGAGCTCATGCTAATATGTCTGAAAGGAAGTTGTTTAAAATCAGTTGACTTTGTTAAGAAATAACCCTAATCATGTCATGTTGGAATTACCAAAATTGGGTGTTTCTTCAATTATGGGGACTTTTTTTGTCAAGTCCCAGACTTTCAATCTTAAAATATGAAAACACATCATAATGGAGACATATGACTGAAATATGACATGAGAGATGTGAAGAAACCGAGAAAAATCTAAATAAATAACAGTTCTGTCATGACAACTCTCGGAGGGATTGGCATGGTATTAGATCAGATTGAGTTAGACCTTTCGGACTGCGCCATCTAGAGTTTCATGCCAGAGCTCTGTGTTTGTGAATATAACATTTCTATTGCCAGTCAGTAATTAAGCTGTCAATTTCGTAAATGTATGTAAAGTGTGAAAATATTTATTTTTGTGTATTTAGTAGACATAAAATGCAAGCTATGAAATTAGCCTTAGCAATAAAAAATTATGTATATAAACTAAATAAATAATATGATAAATGACGCAAATGACATTTGCTGTTCTCATAAACTCAATTTGTTCATCTTTTTTTTCTCAACTGTAAGTTTTCTAGTCAAAAAGTACACTTTAAGAAAAAAAAATGTCAATTTGAATTGGACATTGTATGACTTTATTATGCTACCCTATTGTATGTATTGTTACCTGGTACACTTTATTCAATATACTGAAAGAGAATAAAGTGTTCATTTAATGTAGTGATTAAGTATTTTCTGTCATAAACAATAAAGCCATATACCCATTTTGGTATTTTAAGTGTTGACATTTAAATCTAAATAAGTCTTCGCCATAATACCATGTTAAATTAATAGTGTGAATCAATGAACTGGCATCTACAGGTGGGACTAGCTATGATGGTTGGATTGTCAATCTCGCTCCAACCAGGCAAAAACTTGGGCTCCACGCAATGTAATAACCAAAGAGAATTGCCAAACGAAACCAAACAAAACAAAGCTCAGCTAAAACAGAGAGAGGCAGAGACACAGACTGGGTGTGAGATTCAATCAATACCGTGTGATCCAGCTGTCAGTCAAACCCTTTTATACTTTCAGTCCATGGCCAGAGTTTTCACGCTTTCAAAAACTCACCCACTGTTGAGAGAATCTCTCTAGCTTGAGTGTGTTTAATTAAAGCGATTATTAGGAGACTTTTTTACAGCTTTAGCAATGACAAATGCAAAATAACCAACTACACTTTTTCCATTTTCTGGGGAAAACAAACAACAACAAAACGGTAGCATTTAGTAGCTATTTGAGGAACCAAGACTTCATTGCTAGCCACTAACTGTAGCAAGAAATGAAATATTTTTCCTAATCACTTGACTTCATCCTCAGTAGCCAATGATCTGTGTCTTTGCATCTCCGACACAATGATATGATCTATTACTGCTCACTCACAATGCCTCAGGCATCCATTTTTATTATGGTAATGCTAAAGTGCAACCTTCATAGTACATTACCACAGTGGTATAGAAATAATAGGAAAAAGGTTCATAATGGTGAACGTCTTTTTATTATTTGGTAAATAATGGCTGCTTGTTCAAACTTTCCATCATGGTCGGTGTTTGGAATTTGATTGTAACCTCAGGTCCTGTTCTCTAGTATGCCTCATTGGAACCTAATATTGCTTTGCATTGTGTTTTAAATTGAAATATGACAGCACCACTGAAAGGACACATTTTTAAGGAGCGGTTTCATTAGCTTCAATTCTACATTTTTACATTTAGCTTTCCGATTATGTCAAGAGGCCTATTGTCGTCCATCGTGCAGTGTATGGTTTGAGCAAATTCATTGCGCCAACCACCTTCTTTCACAAGCGTTTGGTTCCAGAAGATTGGAAAATGACAGATGTCGCAATGCAAAGAAGTTGATCGATTTGTCAGTAAATTTGTAGCAGTTAATGAAATAGTTTACCCAAAAATGAAAATTCGCAAAACCCATATGCTGTTATTTTGCATGTAGAACACAAAACGTCCATAAAAATCTTCCATATGATGCGATGTTGCAAGCCTTCTAAAACTGTATGGGCTACTAACATAACTGTTTTATGATGTTGCAATTTCATGAATTTGTATGATTTGATTTGTACAAAAATGTACAAATGAGGTCATGCAAATTCATATGAAATAAATTCTGTTCACACCAAGACGTAATGTTGTCAAAAATATTATACATTATTAAAATATTATTTTTTGATACATATAGAATATTTAAAACGGTTAACGTATCCTTACTCCAAACTCACTTCATAACATCAGTTGAGTGTTGTAAATAACTTTTTGTTCTGATGTGGCTTCTTATCATAGAATGAGGCAGAGAAAACACTATTTTATAGTATTCCATAAAATGTATCTGTAATGAATGAAATACATTTATTGCGCTCCATAATGCTCACGCCGCCCTATTTTTCGGGTAAAAACAGGAAAAATAATACTTAATAATTTGAAGTAAAAATATGCAAATACTTACGTTTTTCACCAGTGTTTTACCACCTAAAGACATTTTCATTCATGGAAAAATATACCTCACTGTCATGTTTTAGCCTTGTTGTATTTATCTTTCAATAAAATTCTAAAATTGTATGCTCTTAGTTTTCCCCCATGGCATCAAAAATGGCATTGAATATCGATATTTTTCAAGGTATTTAAATTTAGAAACTCCAGTATCGTGACTACACTAACTATAGCAATAACTCCATACCAATAGGCAACAATGTTGTCTTTATTATAAGCACGCCCTGCAGTTGTGTTTCCTGCCACTTTAAATGCTTGAGCTCTTTAAAGTCGGCTGGATTCTGATTGGCTGTCAGTGTTTATTAAAATGTTATAATTACCGTCCTCGTGTGTGAACGACACTGTAGCCACCAGTTCGCCAAAACAAAATTGCCATGAAAAAGTTTGTATTGCATGGCAAAAAAACAGCACGTGGGTCTGAGGGTCTCAGAAGTTCAAGGCATGGTGTGATACCTACTCCATCAGGGGTTCTAGGTGACAACTCTTTACTTTGTTCCCAAACCCAACAGGGAACAATGGTCAAAAAGCCCTCACATGTTCCTACAGGAGCCAAAATGGATAGCATGCTGGTCAGGGAAGACTATGGGTAATGGGGAAATGGTTAAATGTGAACACATACCTGTTAAAAGAGTCCCAGCGTGAGGTGAACGTCCATTTGAGAGGCAAAAGAAAAAAACAGAAGGAAAGAAAAAGATGATTAAAAACATTATAGTGAACAGATATTAGTTGTTACCCCTGACACACTGCTGCAATGTCTTTCACATAACCTTTCACCCAATAACACAAAAGAAAGCGAGGAGGAGAGGTTGCTGATTGACAGTTAGAGCAGGCCATCAGTAGATTTCATTCCAGATTGCAGTGTTATCTTCAGAGATAGGTAGAGGTTATCACTGACCGCCTGCTCTGCATTCTGAAACGCGTTAACGTTCGCATCACGCACCACATTACGAAAAGGAACCCACGCTGAGAATGCCAGATACGTGATAGCAGTGAACGTTATGCTTTGAGAACACTGTAGATTAAAGCTAGAGTTTTTAATGTTTGTGACCTGAAATGAATTTGGAAAATTTTCACCACCTGTGTTTGAGAAGAAAAGAGCAACAAAGAAAGTGGATGTTGCACTAGTTGGGCTAGTTCACTTTATACTCGTGTATTCATAAATCATAAAATCTTGGCTGCAAAATATTATTAAAAAGTTTAAGTTCATTGAACATGTAGCAACAGCAAGGCATGTTGTCACACTATATTTGGAAAGTTATGCCAAAGCATCGACTATTATAGGCTTTTCAGCAACATTCAAGACAAGTGAAACCAATATGAAACAAAATATTAATGAAATGACAAAAAAAAAAAAGTAAATGTTTTTGAAATATGTGTATTATGCTCACCAAGACTACATTTATTTGATCAAAAAATTGTAAAACAGTAATATTGTGAAATATTATTTACAATTTAAAGTAACTTTTTTCTATTTTAATATAATATATTGAATATCATTTAAAATGTAATTTATTTCTGATGCAAAGCTGAATTTTCAGCATCATTACTCTAGTCTTCAGTGTCTATGATGAGTCTATAATGAACAAAATTCAAAAAAACATTTATTTTAAATAAAAATCTTTTGTAACAATGTAAATGTCATCAATTTTTGATCAATTTAATGCACCCTTGCTGAATAAAATAGCATTCATTTCCTACTTACCCCAAAATAGCGTTCAGTGTCACTGCTAGAAACAGGTGTATTTCTCAAAATCTTAGTTACTAAGATACTGCTACACATGTGACATGTGACATCTTGTCTCCCTTATATTCATCCTCTCTTTTCCTGACTCATTTGTAATTAGGCAGGATAAAGAGCCTGCTGACAGCAGCATTATCAGTTATTTACTCCCGATGGTGATTGTACTTGACTGGCAGTATCTGTAGCAATCATCACAGGTCATTCAGCCTGGAGTAAATGGCTCTTTTAAATTCCGTATATCACATGCCCATTTTCCAGGGAGTTGCAGTGTCATCAGATTAAAGAGGCGCTAAATGCTAACTTACCGCGCCGCCAAGGTTCACAGACTGCAAATGTTCCTTGCTAACATGTTTTCGGAAATTAGTCGCATTATAAACATAAGCACTTTAAATGCACATACATTAGCATGTATGTTTCCTGCAATGAATGCGCCATTAGACTAGATTCGCAGTGAATGTATTTAGGTTTTCTGCTCAGGATACATAAATAGATATGGTAGTGTTAAATATCTGATTAAAAGATTTTTAAAAAGTAGAACCACAATAATAAATCACATAACACACTCTGGAACAGTATGTACATGCAATATTAGTGTATTTGACATTCGTATGGCAAAATGAGCTATGCATAAAACTGATTAAAACCCACACATAGCACATACTCATTCAAGCTAGCCCGGCTGATGTTTCAGTTACTAGAAAGCATGATCCTTTGAGCTAAATTGACCTGTTTCCCTTACCTATACTGTATTTTTGCAAAACTCCAAAAACATACAATGCACTGCATTTCCTAGCTGAAATTAACACAAGTGGCAGTAAAACACCAACAACGTTTATTACCTTTCACACTAGTTATGATTAAAGAGGCAGATAATCAATCACTACAGACTTATCATTGTGCAATGAACCATTCAAAAGTATATTTTGATTTCAAAACATCATTACCATAGTGTATATATTGTAAACTAATGCATTTTAATGTTAGCATCATATATCTGGCTCCATATGCATGACTTTTCTGACATAGTAAACTTGCTCTGTAGCGCACCTGGTGCAGCATTGTACTTGCAAAGCGAAGCCCTCTGGTGCGCGTTTAGTAAAGTACAAGTAAAAGTAAAAGACCTCAAAGAGTTGTGGAAGCAAGCACAAAGATGGCATAGCAGCTTCAGCAAATTTTTTTTCTCCTATGTTTGCTTTTGTTAACACTGTCAATTATATTTAAGGTTGGGTTTGGTGTAAGCGTTACGTTATTTTCTAACACAATACAGCATTAAATGTTTTAGTGCCACTCACACGATACAAATAACAATCAAGATGATGAAACATTGCCAGATTCACATTAATCAGTTTCAGATAAAACTGAAGTGAACTTGCTATTAGCACCCTTGCAAAAAGCAACATAATAAAAGCTTAAAGGGTTAGTTCACGCAAAAATTAGACTGTGTTTTACTTACCCTCGAAGCATCCTAGGTGTATATGACTTTCTTCTTTCAGACGAATCCAGTCGGAGTTATATTAAAAATTGTCCTGGCTATTCCAAGCTCTATCATTGCAGTCAGCGGGTGTTTCAGTTGAACAGTCCACAAGTCGTCAAATAAAGCGTACGCATTCATAATAAAACATGCCTCACACGGCTCCGGGGGGTGAATAAAGGCCTCTTGTAGTGAATGCATGCGTTTTTGTAAGAAAAATATACCATATTCCAAATGTAATAAACACTTTTCTCTCACTTCCGGTATCTGTCATAGTTTTTGTAAGAAAAATATCCATATTTCAAATGTAATAAACTCTTTTCTCTCACTTCCGTTATCTGTCGTACGCGGAAGCCGTTCCGGCGGATGACGTAGCACGTATGCGCAGCGCGCGCGCCTCTGAGATATGCTAGTGTCACAAGTTTATTTATAGGAGCAAAGGAAGCAAAATTTCCTTACTTTAGCAAAGGAAAACCAGTCTCCTCTTGGTTTATATCGAAATCTTCTGACATTTTACTTTGCAAATCCTCGGTTTGTACTTCTAATTCATGACCGGCGTTTTGTTTTGTTCTCTCTCCGCATTCGTCACTAATCACGCAACGCCGACGTCTTACGTCATCCGCCGGAACGGCTTCCGCGTATGACAGATACCGGAAGTGAAAGAAAAGTGTTTATTACGTTTGAAATATGGATATTTTTCTTACAAAAACTCATTTATTCACTACAGGAGGCCTTTATTCACCCCCCGGAGCCGTCTGCGGCACGTTTTATTATGGATGCGCGAGCTTTATTTGACAACTTGTGGACCGTTCAACTGCAACACCCGCTGACTGAAATGATAGAGCTTGGAATAGCCAGCACAATTTTTAATATAACTCCGACTGGATTTTTGTTTTTAAATTGAGATTTATACAATAAATAAGCTGAATAAATAATCTTTCCTTTGATGTTTGGTTTGTTAGGATAGGGAAATATTTGGCTGAGATACAACTATTTAAAAATCTGGAATCTGAGGGTTAAACAAATATTGAGAAAATGGCCTTTAAAGTTGTCCAAATGAAGTTCGTAGCAATGCATATTACTAATCAAAAATTAAGTTTTGATATATTTACAGTAGGAAATTTACAAAATATCTTCATGGAACATGATCTTTACTTAATTTTTTACTTTTGTAGATCATTTTGACCCATACAATGTATTGTTGGCTATTGCTACAAATATATATGCTAATTCTGACTGGTTTTGTGGTCCAGGGTTTTATATATATATAGGAATAGAATAGAATAGAAATATTGCTCTTTCCTAAACCCCAACCAGACTTTTACTAGCATTTCTCAAACATGGTGGTATAATTGATGTATCTGTTGCTGCAGGCAGACTTCGAAAGAGAGGCCTGATGTACTCTTTCTTTTCTTTTTTCTACCCCATCCCTCTTTCACCACCTGCCACATGTTGCTACGCCAGATCTCCCTCCATCGAGACGAGCATTTCCAGCGAATGAAAGACGACTCGCACTCTCTTATTCAGTCATCCATCAGACAGCATCTGACTCACACACACATGCGTGACTGTGCAATTAAGACCAAACGCCACGGAAAAGCATAAATCAGTCACAGCAATAGAGTGTGCGAGGAAGAGGCTTGCTGTTTATTCAACTTCATTACAAACAAATACTTACTGATGTGAATTTACATTGTTGTCTAGAAGAGGTCAGGCAGGGAAATATAGCAGTGACAGCCCGCTAAATATGATATCCGTCGCCTACAAATAATGCCATACTTATCGTAAAATTACAGCTCTGGGTATTGGAGATGTTTTGCTGTAGGTGGTTAAAACGTGCACGTAGAACTGCTCAATGAGGCGTAATCTTTAAGAGAGCTGCTAAAGAAAATGCAGATGACATTCTTTCTATATTGTAATGTTGTTTGTTTTCCACTTAATTAAACTTTCATTAATTAACATCCTGTCACCTAATGTTTAATCATAATTGCAGGACAATCCAGCAGCTCTTGTGATGAACAATAATACAATGTTGAATAATGTTCTCTGTTTAGTGTGCTCATTTGCTCAAATACAGCTGACCTACTGAAAGGCCTCCAGTCTTGTAAGATTCACTTCCAATCATAAACTATGTGTTGGCGAACTCTTTTCTTATCCTGACCCTTAACCTTTTCTTCCCACCTGCTCAACTTCCACATCCAGCCCACAAGCCTGCATGCTGCCTCTAGTGGTCCGTTTCCAGAGTTACACGCTCCTGCTAGCTGGCAAGTGTTGGATCCTGCTGAAAAAGCCCAACAACGGGCACCATTCAGTCACTGCCAGGCTGAATGACCCAGTACATGGCTCAGCTGTACACTAGCATATCAATTCCCCCTAAAAACAATGAACCCAAGCCGACTGACTAACAGACGAACAAAGCGTCAAGTGAAGAAAAAGTCACACATAGATGCCTGTCAACAATGCCTAATTGGCAACACATTTGTTTGTCATTTGCTGAACTTTAACGCTTTCCATAAACCCAACAGTCTAATTAGAACTTGATGGTTACATGAAAATGTGTCATTATTTTCTGAGGAAACGCCACAGACATGCGCACAGCGTTTGGCGTCGGACTAATTAAATCTATTTTGTCTATGCACGGCAAATGAACCTTGATGAGCAATGTGATCTCATTAAATGACAGCACGACAAATCCAGTGCTGTGCCGTGGTGCATTGGGTGCAATGTTTTCCTGACAACAGACCTCAACGGTACCGTCGCCCAAACAGCTGGGAGCTGGCAGACCACAGAAGTTGTGTTTTTCAGCTTTCACTCATTCACTGACTCATCCATGACCATTTCGATCAAAGTGTAACTAACTTTTTCAGCACAGCACTGATTTCATCAATTAAATTATTGACTTTTTTTTTTTTTGAAAATAGTCTATGAACATTTTCAGTTCAGGCCCCATCCACACGGAGACACGTTTAGCTGTATACGTAAAAAATTTCATCCAGACGGATCCAACGTATTGGGAGCGTGAAACTGCTATGTTTTGAAACCGGGTCCCAGAGTGGATAAATCTGAAAACGACACCTTTGCGTTTTCGCGTGGACAGCCAATTCGTATATTTTGTGAAACGATGATGTCATCACCCCACGTCTCGCCCCTAGTCAGACACCGCTATGTCATGTAACAGCAACAAAAACATGAACAAACACTGAAAGATTGTCTTATTAACTAACATTAACACAGATTAATAAATGTATTGTTCCATGTTCGTTTGTATACAGCGCTTAAGGTTTATGCGCATGGTCCAAGTCTTCTTCTCCGTTTTTAGTGCATCTATGTGGCAGAATTACAGTGCCACATACTGCTCTGGCATGTATACTACATCATTTTGTGTCGGTTTCGTGGTTTTGTGTGTACGCAGATATTTCTTGAGACGAGGAAAAAAAAAAGGATCAGATAGCGAAAGCTC